>NW_004955424.1:17804048-17831358 GCF_000276665.1 Chinchilla lanigera
GGGTCTTTGTTCTCGCGTCCTGGCCTCCCGGATTGGGTGGGGCCTACCTGGCTCTGTGCACGCTTTTCGGCTGGGAATCGTGGTGGTATGAGTCCGGCCCACACTCGGACCCAGGAGCCCTGCCACTCCCGGAGAAGTCGCTGCCTGGGCACAAGGCGCAGGGGGCTGGGGGATGGAACTCACTTATTCTAAAAGAAATGGCTTGGCTTCTTTTTTTTAAACTACATGTGTGTGGTATAATGTTTGTGTCCCTTCTGTGGAGTGGGTACATGTGTATAACAATCTTTGTTTTTATTGTTGTTGTTTTTTGTTTTTTTCCAGTACCAGGAATCAAACTCACGACCTTGAGCTTGCCAGGCAAGCGCTGTGCCGCTGAGTTAAATCTCCAGCCCCACGTATAACAATCTTAACACTGGTATTCCTTCCCTTTCCTTTCCTTTTCTCCTCCCTCCTCTCACCTTGTGATTCTCTTCCCATTTGAGAAAAATCTATCTCCCAGTTTCTTATTATCTCACTTTGCTCTTGCTTTTTAATTATAACTTGTGTTTCTCATAAAAGAAACAATGGGACATTTCCGGTTGTGTGACTGATTTATTTCATTTAATATTATGGTCTCACAGTCCATCCATTTTCCTACAAAGGACTCAAGGTTATCCTTCTTTATGACAGAATAGTATTCCACTGTGTGTAAATACCACGTTTTTATCCATTCATCTGTTGATGGGCATTAAGGGTGCTTCCAACATTTAGCTATTACGAATTGTACTGCTATAAACATCAGTATGCATGTATCACTTCAATGTGATGTCTTTAACTCTTTCAGGAAGATATATAGGAGAATATCTGGGTCAAATGGAGCTTCTACTTTTTGTTTAGTTTTTTGAAGAATTTCCGTAGTGGTTGCAGTAGTTTACATTCCCACCAACAGTATGTAGGAAGGGGTCCTTTTCCCCTGTCTCCTTGCCAGCAATTGTAACTATTTGATTTCCTGATGATGGCCACTCTTTCTGCTGCTTTAAAATCTAAATTTGCAAATTGCAAGTTTTAACTCAGTGTTCTGCATTTTAATTGGCTAAATCTGGCAACCTTAGGAGGATGTGTGGTGGAGCTAGGATGTCATGAAGGGGACTAGGCTAGGCAGAGAGAAGAGAAGCTGAGGCTTAGTGCTGACAGAGACTGGGATCCATAATTTCTGCCAAACTTCTTAAATGGAACCACTTACAAATTTAATGTACAGAGTTTCTAGCTATTAGGGACTAAAAGTAAATGTATGATTAGAATGTATCAATCCAGTCACTTTATGCCAGCTGTCAATGACTTTATATTTTTTATTTTAAAGAGAGTAGTAAATGAGAAACAAACAAAAAAATAGAACAGTAGCAGCATACCAGTATCACAAACATAAACAAATCAAAGCAAGAACATTTAAAATGATACAGGGTTTCAAGACAAAATAATAAGAACTAACAGTGGTTCTTACATTGCATATCGCTATCCTCAACTACATTCGTTGCTCAGATTATCAGATGTAAGAATGGAAGATTGCTCAAACCATTCAAGAGAATAAGAAAATAATTCTTCGATAAAACATTAGAGATAATACAGAGTTTCACTAAAAAAGATGGTAGAAATTCACCACTGTAATTCCATTGCATATTGTTACTTTCAAATCAGTTGCTCAGACCACCAGACACAAGCATGCAAAGTCGATCAGAACATAAAAAATTGTGAGCATTAACTGTTCATTTCAATACACCACCAGACATCAGCAATACAGTTATCACAGTTATTCATATATATATATATAATATAATATAAATATATAGAAATATATATATTTATATTTCGCCTTCTTTCTTGCTTTTCTCTTCTTTACCTCATCCCAGTCCTTCTTTCCTTTGAGCAATTTCTTCCCCTTTCCTATCATCTATTGTGCATTTTGAGTTTTACCTAGTCTTTCAGGTTCCTTCCCCAGGGAGACAATACGATGTTTATGCATCTGGGTCCAATTTATTTCACTTATGAGTATGGTCTCTAGTTGCATCCATTTTCTTACAAAAGCCTTGAGTTTATCTTTTTAATAGCTGTGTAATACTCCATTGTATAAAAATACCACAACTGTTTTATCCATTCCTCAGTGGATGGGCATCTATGTTGTTTCCAAGATTTAGCTATAACAAATTGTGCTGCTATAAACATGGGTGCACATATATAGCTGTGATATGATGTCTTTCATTTTTCTGGGAAAATACCCAGAAGGAGAATAGCTGGGTTAAATGGAACTTCCAATCCTAGTTTTGTGAGGAATCTCCAAACTGATTTCCACTTGATTTCATCAATGTACACTCCCACCAGCAGTGGAGTAGGGTTCCTTTCTCCCCACAGCCTCTCCAGCATTAGTTATTGGTTGATTTCTTGATGATAGCAATTCTTTCTAGGGTGAGATGGAATCTTAGCATTGTTTTAATTTGAATTTCTCGAATGACCAATGACGTTGAACATTTTTTCATGTATTTATTCATCATTAGTATCTTTTCATTTGAAAAATGTGTATTCATCCAAGATATCTCTTTTTGGATTGGGTCTTTGAATTTGGGGGCCTGATTTTTTAAATTCTTTATATGTCCTAGACAGAAGTCCTTTGAGGGGCAGTTGGCTAAAATTTTTTCCCAATTCATGGGTTTTCTTTTTACTTTATTGGTGATTTCTTTAGATGTGCAAAAACTTTTCAATAAGATGAGATCCAAGTTATTGATTCTTTGAAGTATTTTCCCATGCAGTTTGGTTTTTGTTCATGAACTCTCTGCCTGCCCCAATGTCGTCAAGATTTTTACCTACTTTCTCTTCCAATAAATTTAATGTTTCTGTTTTAATATTTAGATCTTTGATCCATTTTGACTTTAATTTAGTTCATGGTGAAAGACATGGGTCTAGTTTTAGTCTTCGGCATGTGGAAAGCCAGTTTTTCCAGCACCATTTATTAAAGAGACTATCTTTCTTCCATTGAATATGTTTGGCCCCTTTATCAAAGATAAGGTGACTGAGTGTGTTTGTAGTTTTATCTGCATCTTCTAATCTGTTCCATTGATCTTCAGGTCTGTTGTTGTGCCAGTACTATGCTGATTTTATCACAGTAGCTTTGTAATATAATTTTAAGTCAGGGATTGTCATACCTCCTGCCTTTCCTGTTTCCCAAGATTGCTTTTGCTATTCTAGGCCTCTCCTGGTTCCAGATGAACTTTAGGAATGTTTTCTCTAGATATGTGAGGTATACTAATGGTATTTTAATTGGGATTGCATTGAATCCATGCAACAATTTTGGGAGTATGGCCATTTGCACAATACAGAAAAAGCCTTCAATAAATTCCAACACTCATTTATGATGAAAACCCTACAGAAAATAGGAATAGATGGCCTTTACCTCAAGCTGATCAAAGCCATCTATGATAAACCAACAGCTAACATCATACTAAATGATCAAAAATTGAAAGCTTTCACTTTAAAATCAGGAACAAGAGAAGGATGTCCACTGTCACCACTCCTATTCAATATCGTTCTGGAAATATTAGCCAGAGCAATTAGACAAGAGAGAGAAATAAAAGGAATAAGGATAGGAAAGGAAGAAGTAAAATCATCATTATTTATAGATGACATGATACTCTACATAGAAGACCCCAAAAACCACTAAAAGTCTCATAGATTTAATAACCAAATTCAGTAGTGTAGCTGGATAAAAAGTTAACACTCAAAAATCAATATCATTCCTGTACACAAGCAACAAACTGAGAGAGAAATTAAGGAAACCACACCTTTCACAATAGCATCTAAAAAGATGAAATACTTAGGAATCAATCTAACAAAAGAAGTAAAAGATCTATACAGTGAAAATTATAGTGCTCTGAAAAAAGAGATCAAAGAGAATATCAGAAAATGGAAAGATATTCCTTGCTCACTGCTAGGAAGAACTAACATTGTCAATGACTTTAAAAATCTGATGTCTGTATCTAGAAGTTTTCTCTCCGGGGAGCACTTTTGACTTGGGTAACTCTCGCTCTGTGGTTGCCCAGCTGGGTATCTTTGATATAAAAATTAACCCTTGGTTCAACTGATGAGAAGCCAAGCAATTCAGAGTAAACCAAGGATTTCATTTCCCAAGACACACTTGGGAGAATCTTCTTTCCCCTCCCCCTTTTTCTCAGGAAAAAAAAAATTACTGAGTCCCTAATTCCATATAATAAGGCTCTGGAAATTGAAAGATATCTAATACCTAGAGCTTTCTAGCTCTGGACAACTTGCACAGTGTCAAATTTGAAAATCCTATCAGTGAGTGCGACTCAACCTCAGAAAAGATTCCATTGCGACCAGTGGGTGAAGTAATTTAAGAAAGCCTCCTTGTTTGTAGGTATAGGTCATCGTGTGTGACACCCACCTTGCTTCTGGCTCCTTCCAGCTCATTAGCCACTAATGACTGGTACTGAAGATATGCCAAAGATAGTACGGTGAGGGGTGCAAAATTAAGTTTTAGAAGTCCCCACTCTCAAATGTATTTTTCCTTCCATTCTTGGAGCACATTTTAAATTTCTCCAGGCAATGTTATTTAGATGTTTGGATTAAGCTCCCATTTGCCAACCATGTATCTGTTTTTTCTCTACTAAAGGAATACAGCTTAGGTTAGAAACAGCTCATTGACTACGTAAGAAGATAGGGCCCTGCAAAGCAAATCAGAGCCAAGACTGTGAAGCAATTATGTTTTGTATTCTCTCGTTTTATGGCACTTTTATTCACCAGCCATGGTGGGAGGCTTTCTGACGTGCTTCTGACCTTTCGAGGATAAGGTCACTCAGCACCTTGGCCCTGCAGAGTGAGCACACTGGGCTCTTTGTTTCCCCCAGAGGTGGGACTGCCTGACCCTGTGGTCTGGGCTTGTGTAGGAAACAAGTTTGATGGTGTAATTTGAGGGATGCTGGGAAATTCTCTCCCTCCTTCTCTTTTTCTGTACAACCCAGTACCACCTTAACTCAAATATTCCAAATATCTCTTGGATCAATGGTAGCCAACCAATGGCACATGGGCTGCAGCAGGCTGTATTACTGAAAGTTCTAAAAGGTTCACCATCATGGTCCTAGATGGAAGGAAATGATCACAAAGCTATTCTGAAAGATAAAGATTACAAGTGATATTCATTCTAGGTGTTGACCATTAAATTCATGTGGTGTTACCAGACTAAATTAAAATTCACAAGTTAGGAAAATGGTGATTGTACCACCTAAAGCTATCAGTGTTCCCTAAAGGATTATCTATTATTATTTCTTTGATTCTTCCACAATGTCTTGCACTTAGAAATTGTTCATAATTATTTATTTATTTATCAAAACAAGGTATAAAAATGTAATAAAACACTCTGCTGTAAGTTCCCTTACAGCATGCTAAACACACAGGTGCTTGTTATTCTCTGACTGTCAAGTGTAACACTTAACCATGTTTGCCATAAATTCCCTTTTAGTAAATTTCTAGCCAGAACTCTTTCAGTATTCATCTTTTATGTTCCTCGTAGGGTTTTAAATGAGCATCTCTTATCTCAGTGCTCATATGAACAAACTAGTTTCAAACATGGATTTTGAAAAACTAATTTTAAACTCCTACTTGAAAAACAGAGTAAGTTCCAGCTCACTCAAGGAAAGACAACGGTGAAGTTGAGGGAAAGGGACTAGATAAGGAAATTGATATCTATAAAGAGGTCTTAGCGCTGGACTACTGATGCCACTGTTGATGCGCTTCTGCAATGTACTGTATTTTCCATAACTGACCACATTTAAGTGTCAAAGAGAATGCTAAGCTAAATTAACCATGGTGTAGCAGGCATGCACCAAACAAAGCAGGATGCATGATAACCCTAATAAGCAAGACTGCTTCTCTTCCGGAAGCTCAGGTTCATCATCTGTAACACTGAGAATAAGAAAAGATAACCTGGTTGTTCCTTCTTCAACTTTAAAGCCTTTAGCTGAGAGCCAAACTTCATTTCTTACACTGAACTCCCTGTCTATATCTAAAATAGTACTTAACAGTGTGTTGACTACATCTTCCATCATATCTCTCTATTTAAGGGCCATTTCTGTCCATAGAACATCATCTCAGAGCTTAACTTCAGAAAAGTGAGTCTTCCTAAGAGTCTGTCTCTAGTTATGCAGTAGCTTTCAACACAGTCAGAAATGTAGCTAACCAAAGCAAAGTGTGGATCACTCTTTCTACTCACACTTTCTTAGGCATGATTTTTCTTATAGCAGGAAAAGACTGATAAGCATAACAGTGAGGAATGTGATGCAGAATATTTACTCTTCATCCCTAAACCCAATCCTGTTTCCCATTTCCATGGCTGTCTTCTTCCATCCATCGGGTACCCTTTGGCTGAAAGGATGCACTGCACCACGTGATTCTGAAACAGCCAGTACTTCACATATGTCATTTTCCCTATCCGACAAGATTAATAAGTTATTAGTTAGCTGTGTATTATTCCACTTGATTCTCACCTCAGTGCTGGGTAGGTTTATAACAGGTGATTCAGTGTGACTTACATACACAGGAATTGCTAGTGAGCAGCAGTTGTAACTAGAACCCTGCCCACCTTTATTGTTCCACACTGCCTCCCAGAAAATTCTATGATGAATAAGTGAAGAGAGCTTAACAACTTTTAATAGTTTTTAAATATTTAAGCTATTTTAAATAATAGAGCTTGATAGCAGGATGTCATGGAAACTATGATCGAAAGTGGGCCAGCTTTAAAATCCTCACTCATTGTATTCTTTCAACATGACTGCCCTTAATCTCCAGGTAATGGAAAGTTACAGATTATCCTTTCAAAGAACATCACAGGATATTCAAGATTTAGAGTCAATATTTGTGGATTATGCAATGATTTTGTATTTGACTGTGGCTGTTGTTCTGTGTCAAGTTGAAAAGGACCTCCTAGCAGATTAGTAAAGTACAGTTCTGGGTGTGTCTCTGGGTGACTGACAAGTAGACCAACAAACTGAGGTGGGGGAGACCCAACCCAGATATGGATGGTAGCTCACCTGTAGCCTGGAGAGAATAAAAGAAGAAAAAGAAGGAGGAGGACAAGGAGGAGGGGGAGGGGTGCGTGCCAGGGAGAGAGAGAGGGAGAGGGAGAAGAAAAAGAAGAAATGCCCATTTTGGAAGTGCTCCAGTCTTTGCCATGACCTGTAAACATAGGTCAAGTGTTTCTTCAGCCTTTCAATGAAGACTCACACCAGCAACTACAAGGAACTCCCAGGCCTTCAAGCTTCCAGCAGGACCCCATCATTGATGTCTCTTGTCACTCGGCTTCTATCTTCTTGGATTAATCAGCTACTGCATTCTGTGGCCCATCCAGCACACACAGGGCCACTGTGGGTATCTCCACCTCTGATCCTGTAAGACTACCTGATAAATCTGTGTATATGATTATACATGTATTTTACATTGATTCTGTTACTCTAGAGAACTCTAACTAATACACTAAACAACAGAAAGACATTTCTTATTTAACCACATGTAAATGCATAGACCAGTGTTATAAATATCAGTTTAAATGAGATCCACAGAAAACCCTTTAAAGGACATATCATAAAGTCCCATAGGTATATTTTGTTTGATCTACAAGGGTCTTATTTCAGATTGATTTTGGTATCCAGGTGTATGTCCCTCCCTTTCTTCCAAGTATCTGTGTTTTTAGTGATTTTCTTTGAGTAACTCCAGTGTGGCTCCTCCTCTACCCAGCCATGTTGAATCTCCTGTAAAGGACATATTAAAGACTTCCTAAAGGGATGAAAGTTCAAAGGAATGTATATTATGAGTACTTTTAAAAATTAATTGCACTGGAAACTTACTGGGAGAAATCCCTTGAGCATTTAGAGCATCTTGATCCCTATTGTGGCTGCCAGGGAAACTGAGTTAAACACCTCCAGAGTGACTTGGGATTAGATTTCAAAATGTGAGTGCTTTAAATAATCACTAAGTACTTTTGAATCCATGTTAAATGCTGAAGTATTTATAAATATTTCTTTTGAATACACAGTTTTTTAAGTTCACCCAGACAGGTGCAGGAATACATCATCTGCCAACAAACTGTCAAAACTTTGGACAAAAAGTCAACAAATTGTGGCAATGTTTTTAGAAGAGCAGAGGTCTTTGTATGATATAAAATCCAATGCCAAGGAAAATCACGAGCCCCATCTGCAATAAGTCATTTTTAAAAAAAAGATTAGAAAAGAATTCTCATCCTTCTGTGGATGTCATTTGCCTTGCCAAGAAATTTAGTCTTGTAAACTATTACTTTGCCTGACTTTGCTTTAAAAGCCTCTGGACCTAAGAAGTGATCAAGATGTGTGAACCATAATCTAAACTCTGGTTTGCAAAGCTGAATTGAAAAGCTATGACAAACTCAAGTAATCTTTGTCAAAGAACAATAAAGCTGCCAAAGAGTCTCGAGTCAGAAGAAGGAGTATTCAATGCTTTCTTGAAGAGCTGCAGCTTTAAAAAAAAGGAAACAAGAATATTTTTAAATGTTGCTGAATTTTAATTTCATTAAAAACTGAAAAGTATTCCCTCTCATAAGTCATGTTTGATTTATGCACTGATTTTGACTGTGTTTCCTAGTTTTTACTGATTAAGAGAACAACCAAGATTAGAAATAGATGTTCATGAGTGAGTTTGAAGTATATCAATAATCTTGTATTTTTTGCAGCCTCTTTAAAGGCAAGGTGCCCTGTTAAGAATTGGGATATTTAAACCACATAACAAGAAGAGCAACATCTAGAATGGAGTGACTTCCTCTGAGTCCATCCTTTAATTGGGGGAGTTTGGGTATCTACACCTAACAAAACAACCAATATTGCAAAGCAATGTAAATAGCAATAGCACTGTAAGATAACTGACACTAACAATGAGTTTTCTGAAAAAGAAATTACAAAAACAATTCCACTGACAGTAGCATGAAAATATGAAATAGAATACTTCAAAATAAACCAAGGAAGTGAGAAATCTGGATACTGAAAACTATAAAACATCCATGATAGAATTTGAAGATGGCACAGATAAATGAAAAGATAGCGCAGGTTCATGCTCTGGATATTATTATTGTTAAAATGTCCATCTATCTCCTATAGTTTGGATTTGGAAGGTTCACCAAAGACCCACATATTAAAAGCTTAGTTCCTAACTTGGTCATTGAGAGGTGGTGGAAAATTTAGCAGGTGAGGCCTAATGCGAGGCCTTAAAGGTACTCAGTAGGATGGTGGGCTGTGGAAAGGATAGCACCTTTGAACAAGACGGGGGGCCCCAGATACTTCTCCTCTCTTATTTTCACATTTTGTTCATGAGGTGATGTGCTCACTTGCCAGAGGCCCCAAAGCAATAGGAAGAGGTGACCATAGATGGAAACCTCCAAACTTTAAACCAAGATAATCCTTTCCTCAAAATAATTACCTAATATTTGTCATGGTGCCAAAAAGCGAACACATTACCCAGAACAATCTATAGATTCAGTGGAATTTCTATTAAAATTCTATGTCATTTTTCATGGAAAGAGAAAAAAATCTTACAATTCTTATGCATCCCCAAAAGGACAGGTAAGCCAAGTCAAGTTTGAGTAAAAAAGAACAAAACTGGAAGCCTGACACTACCTAACTTCAAAATATACTACAAAACAATACTAATTAAAACAGCAACATTGGCACAAAAGCAGATACAACAATGGGTAGAACAGGAAAGAATCCAGAAATAAGTCCACACACTTACAGCCTGTTGATTTTTAGCGCCAGTCCTAAGTGCATGCAAAGGAAAAAGAACAGTCTCTTCAGTAAATGATGTTAGAGAAACTGGCCATTCATTCACACACTGAAAATATTGGACCTTTATCGCACATCATCTACAACAGTCAGTTCAAAATGGATTAAAAACTTAAAAGCTAAGGCCTACTAGAAGATAACATAGAGGGAAAACTTTTTTTAAAAAATATTCTAATTGGGTTAGAAGATCCAAATACTTCAACTAACAAGATTATATATAATGAAAACAACACAAATAAATTAGTAGTAAAAAGATGAAGAAATATAAATTATATACACAAAAAGTAAAATGACTGAAATATTACTGTCAAAATATGTAGGCAGAAGTTAAAGGAAAATACACAAAGATATGGTTAATTCATACTGATACAGTGTATAATTCACTATTAGATTCAGGTGTAACTCTTCACACAGGTAGAGTTTTAGAAACTAATAGTATCAGATGTTAGTGAGATGTGTATGAAATTGATTTCATACATGTTGTTGACAGCAATGTAAAGTTACAACTCTGTAACACTGGCCATTTCTGGCAAAGTTAAACTAATTACGCATGCTGCAACCCCAAACTTCTACTACTAGATAATGACCTAAGACAAACTCAAGCATAGAGCCAAGAAAAACTTACATAAAAATTTTCAGAGAATGGAAACTATTTGGGAACATGGAAAGCCCATGATTCACTGATTGCAAAATAAACAAATTAGGATATATTCAGACAAGGTACAAACACTTGGTAATATAAAGAAATAAACCATGAATATCTACAACAACACTAATGTATCTAAGTATGAATCTCAAATATATGATTTAATTTACATGAAGCACGACAGCATACAGGTGATGGGAAATAGAACACACATCTCTGGAATATGAAGTGAAAAGTATCTGGCAAGTGGAGTGATAAACCCTTTTCCAATAATGGAAAATCTTCCACACCTTGCCTAGGTGTGGCTTAGATGAGCTTATGCATTTGACAAAACACATTGAACTGCACGCAAAAACTTGTGCACTCTTCCATCTGTAATCAGTATCTCAATGAAGAGAACAAGTGTTCTCAAGGCTTCTATGAGTTAAAATTAATTTCTACATAATTTAAATAAGTGCAGCACATCAAATTATAGAAATCTCTTATTTATTTATTTTTAAAGTTCTTATACTGTTAATTGCAAAGTCTACTAAAATTAGAGTATAAGTAAAAAGTAGAAAAATAAACAATGTAGCTGCACCAAATAAAATCAAACAAATTAAGTAGTACTAAATACATCAGTGAGAAAATTGCAAAATGGAAGGTCAAAACAGCTAAGATTTCCCCCTTATAGAGTAAATTAACAAAGCGCTATTTTTACCACGCAAATCAAATTGATGACATTTAATGTAACAATGACAATATCTATACCTAGAGTTTTTCATAGAAAGGAACAGTGTTTTTAAGACAGTAACTTAGAAAAACAATTTTGGAAGACTGTGGAATATGTACTAGAAGCTTCCAAATTTGAATATTCATAAATATAATAATTTTAGAAATTTGTTCCCAAGAAATCATTACTGATATTTGCAGGTATCTGAATACAAATTGTTTAACATATTATCTACTATGAAAAGCTTAGAAGCCATATAAATATTGAACGACAAGAGATTGGATAAAAAATATTGCCCAACTCATAAAATGAAGTAAGAAAAAGTTTTGACTATAAATAGATACATATCTAAGTAAAAGTGTGGCTTTACAGAAAAGGATGAAACTATGAACCTAAGTTTCAAAAGATATCTGCATAAATACATTTTTTGAAGAGATAGAGTTACCAACACCTTACACTATGAGGAAAGTATATATTTTTGAATGATGAGATTGTGGGTGAGATTTAATTTTTTAATATTTTGCATTACCTAAGTTGAATATAACAATCATGAAGTTTTTAAAACTAAAGAATATGGAATATAACTCTCAATAACCAGATAGAAATATTTGAAAATACCACAAAAATTAGAAAAACTAAATGTAAAACCAAAGTTTAAAGAACTATATGAGGAATGAATTTCCAAAACTCAAGGAGATCTGGTATACTGCTAGACTGAAAAGCTTACTAAGTAAACTGTCACTTGCATAAAAGTTAATGTATATGTGTAATAATATTCAATCACTTCTATACATTTTTTTCTTAGAATATCACAAAACAATTCTAAAATTAACTGAAAATATCAAATTGAAAAGACTAGAAAATACTTTTTAAGTAATGATAATTTGGGGTTAGGAGAACTTTGAAAATAGTAAAATACAAGTAAGCATAATTCAATATAGATGAAAACTACATTTGACTCTGAAAATCTAATGGTTTCTTTGAATTTAAAGATATCATAAAAATTAAAAGCCCCAATTCAAACTGAAAAAAATATTCTAAACAAATGTCATAAATTCATATAGCAACAGGTTAATAAAATATGAGTATCTTATATAAATAGTAAAAATTTAACTATTCTTTAGAAAATCAACTCAGAATATATATCAAATTTGCTTAAATAAAGATAAGTAATTGGATAGACAAGTAGGGATAATACAAATAATATGAGCTACTATCCTTCATAATCATGTTGAAAAACAAATACCCTATCCTTAATATGAGTTAATAGATTCCAAAATATTCCTCTCTGAGGATGAGGAGGAGGCTCTGAATAGGGAAAGAACACAGTCTTACAAAGAAACGTCAGGCCAAAGAAAATGTTTCACTAATCCTTCACAGCAAAGTGATAGAGTAAAGATGTGAGATTCTGGATACTCCATATAACTGAATATAACTAAACATCCCACACATGTTTTCAGATCACAGAATGCACTGTGGAAATAAGCAATACAATAGTTAACCACTTCAGAGAAATAAAGCAAGATATTCTGTATGTACCATAATCCAAATAATTATCAAATCTCTTCAAAATTATCCCATTAAGTCTTTTCCAAAGCTCAAATGGCACCAGGCCGTCCTCAGTCACCCTCCACCTTCAAGGACACAAAGCTAATGGGACTCGAATCTGATTGTTTCAGCAGTGAAGACTGCTTGCAAATAAACAGAGCAGCAGCAGCAACATCCTTTTGCACACCTAAAAGAGTCAAAAAAAGGTGTATATTTAAGAATGGAAAGTACAAAAGGAGACACATCACAACCTTGAGTTTTCCAGGAGGATGGAGCAAGGCATCTTGTACTGGGCCATACTAAGTCCAAACAGGAACTGATCTCACATAGAGAAAAAAAAAAAAAAAAAAGGTCTGAACTCAAAGAAGAACAATATGGCTTAGAACAACACCCCTAAGAGCAATGCATGAGTTTTTCAAATAAATGCAGTAAGAATAAATATATTTCAATCATGTTAAATATTTATGTGTTTATGAAACAGACTTTTCAGGCTGAATTATTGGCAAGCCAATTATTTAATTTTAAGAGAGAGAAACTCATAGGATTGAGCTGTTATGATTTTAATTAAATTTACTAATAGGCATATTACAGGCAGCTCCAAGCAGAGACAGAATGAAGCAAGAAAAGTGAGGATTAAGTCCTAATATTAGGTGCTTTCTCTTTAAATACCAGAGGAGATTAAACTGGGGTGAAGGAATATTGACTAATAAATTTCTAAAGTGAAAAGGAACTAGTTCTAGTTTCAATCTTAAAGTAAAGGAGGCAGAAAAGACCTTAGTTAAATGTTGTTTATAGTGTTTCTCCAAGTTCAATTCAGTGTTATGAACCTGGTGACACACCAGGGAATTTTGTAGCAAAGTAAGATTTTTTTCCCAGAACAGTTTATGTATAGACTATATTCTTAGAGCTGAATTTTCTAAAAATATGCATAGGAAATTTCTGATAGAAAATGCTGACAGATTCCTAAATCTTGTTGGACTAGAAAGCTACCACCACCGAGTTGAAAATATAATGTATAAGCATCATTAAAACAAAAGATTAATGTGCCAACTTTACTTCCCTTCCCTACAGCTCTAATTTAAACAAGTTGCACACATAAGTGATACTATATGCATAAGGTTTTGCATTAACTTTGCACTGTCACGTTTGTTTATAAAAGTCATATGTTTAACCATGCGCCCCTGGGGCTCTTTTCTGGGCATTTATGGACTAGAGTGAGTGTTGTCTTGATTTTAAAGAGAAAGCTCTCATTTCCATAAACTTTCAATGGAGACATTTCAGCCCCAGGACCAAAATGCCTGGTTTATACTTTCTGTGATCTTACAAACTTCCAATTAAGTTTATTTACTTAGCACAGAAAGTGTACCCCTGTTTACCATGACTATTGGGTGGCCCCTGCCAGCTCTGGGAAGACTTGCAGAGTTTTATTGCTTCTCGCTCAGCATCGCTTATGTGTGCAATCTGTTTAAGTCCTTTCTCTCTCTCACTCTCTCCCTGCCTGGCCACCACTACTGTGAAGAAATTTCCTAATGATTCTTTGGAGGGCACTTACGATATTTTGATTCCTATTTGGAACCTCTTACTCCATTCATAAACCTAGTGGCTGCACGGTAGTTAATAAGGGGCAGAAATCTTTATAGTCTTTTCTACCTTGGTTGAAATCCTGACTTCTCTAATTTATGTCCAGCCATAACAATGCTCATAAGCAGTTGAGGAACAGAAGACCTCCCAGTCATGGATTTGCTGCCACTTCAAGAAAAAGGCAAAGACTTTACTGTTTATGAGAAATAATCAAATCTATTTGCTTTGCAGTCCCTTCACATGTAACAACACTGGAGGAGTTTTAATTTGTCAAGACCACAGAACTTTAATGATATTTTTTTCCATCTTTTTTTTCTTTTTAGCTAAAGAGCTTGAAAACATAAAGAAAATGTGATCATTATGGGGTTCTAGAAATACAGTGTAGCTGGGTTTTTCAGATAAGATGGTCATTAACAGGCTAACCTTTTATGGTATGAAAAGTATGTGAGTTTCTATACCGTGTCCTGTAACATCAGTATGGGTTGGGGGCCAAACGGTCACAACTCTCACAGCTAATTACTCATACTCCATCTAGGAAGTACCGTTGTTTGCAATGTGGCTTAGGCTTACATAAACTTTGTGTTCTGATATCAAAGAAATTATTCAGGGTAAATTTATAAGTTCAGTGCAACTTGGCAGGGAATCAGCTTGGCTTGAGTAGGGAAATGGACAGAAAGGAGATGTTTTTGGGTGTTGCTATATGAAACTGCTCTACTCCTCTTCCTGGATATTTGTCTCCTTCACTCCATTCACACAGCCCTAGAATGTTCCCTAAGATACTACTAAGTGCATGGCAATCACTGGACAAAGAGAAATGTCATTTTTATATGGCAGTGTCCTATCTCTGGGACTCAGCAAAGAGTCACATTTGAAAGTGATAACACTGAAGCACTGTCTGGGATTATTTATTTCACAACACTGTAGTATGAGGCCTCAGAACTGTATCAAAGAACCAGATCACTGCGGAGGCCAAGAAAAGTTTATTTAAATCCATCGGTGCCTCCTGGAAGGACTGTCCTGAAGTGGGTATGGTCGCCTCTCATCTTTAAAAAGATCAGATCACCAGCATCGTTATCATCACCATCACCATTTTCAGCCCTAGCATAAAAGATGATTCACAATATGCCTAAACGTCAGTAGTCATGTGACTACTTCATAATTAAAACACAAACATTCAAAGCATACAAAAACCTACCCCACACATTCAAGCAGTCCAGATTAAGGGGTTAGAAGAGATATTGTAATTTTTGTAACCTTGGTTAGCTCTTCAGTTTCTTTGAAGAATTAACTCTTTCCAACTCTTGAGTACTTTTGGTGGCATAGTAAAGCAACATCTTATTAGAGAACTGATGCTTGGATACTCTTTTTACCTTTATTTTCCTGGATTTGATAATGGTCTTATCTCACACTAATCTCCAAAGTATTTGCTACAGTTTTCATCATTCCTAACATCTCAACCCATGTAGCCACAAAATCATTAAGTTCTGTCAACTGCAGTCCCTAAACTTTGCTTCAATTTGTTTGTAATCTGTTCTTCCCTTATTATCAGAGTTAGGGCCATTGGACTATGAGTCACCTCACCAGTATGTCTGGCTTCTATCTCTCTCCATCCCAACTGTTTGTAATCATAAAGTTACCTCTATATAATTGATCCCTTATCATGGGCCAGAAATTGTGATAACACTTTTTGCAGTTTAAGCCTCACAACTCTTTGGAAGAAGATATTTGCTTTTCTGACTTTACAGACAAGGAAACCAAGGTTAAAGATAGTAAGAAACGCTTGCATGTCACACAGCATTCACCCTAACCTATTCTGGTCAGGATTTGAGTTCAGTTCTTGAACTCAGTTGAATTTGATTTCAAATTCCATCGCTAAAGAATCTATCAGCAACCATCTCCCTTCACCCTAGTGGCAGAGTACTTGCTTCTTTGCTCACTATTTCCCATCCGTCACCTGTGTAATAAAGTTACACGCAGGTGAGGCTTCCCTGAGTCTGCCATGGTTTAGCTTTTCTGACCTCAGGTTTTGGTAATCACCATGCTCACCTGTGATCCGGTCATCCTTACCTGTGTGGTGTCCTTCCAACAAATGACAATGTCTTGTGCCTTTATACTCTTTTGTGTGTGCTGCTGCTTCTGTTAAGATTGCTTGTTTTGTTTTCTCCCACCTGGAAAATCCCTGCTTAGCCTTCAGCATGCATTTGAGAAGTAATCCTCTGTGAGACCATCCACCTTTTGATACCCTGGCCAACTTCATTTCCACTTCTCTGGATACCCACTGCACTATGACATTCCTCTATTTGAGTACTCCTCACACTGATCCCTAAGCAGTCATTGGAACATCTGTTTTCCCATTAGACTGTGGCTTCTCTAAAGCTCTGTGCTGTATCAGTTTTCCATTTCTGATGCTTCCATTCTGTACGCCCTTGTTCTACTTATCGTCATCTATTTGTTTGTAACACCCCTCCACCTAAAACCTCCAAGTATTTCTAATTATATTTCAAATAAAATCAGAAAGCATCAATGTGACACAAAAGTCATTATGTGATCTGGTCGCCCATCTCTGACCTCAACTGTACTTCCCTCTGTTTCACCAGGTTCAGTCAGGTGGCTTCCCAGGTCTCCTTTGAAGGAGGCAAAGACATGCTGACCGCAAACCTCACCCTGATCATTCCCTCTTGTCTCAGAGGGCTTAGGGGCTCCACTCACTTCAGTTGGATTTCTCTCTCTTTCTTTCTTTCTCTCTTTCTTTCTGTGTCTTCTTTCTTCTCTTTCTTTCTGTCTTTTTTCTTTCTGTCTTCTCTATTCTTTCCTTTCTTTCTTTCTTTCTTTCTTTCTTTCTTTCTTTCTTTCTTTCTTTCTTTCTTTCCTCTCTCCTCTCTTCTTTCTTTGTTTTCTTCTTCCTTCCTTCCTTCCTTCCTTCCTTCCTTCCTTCCTTCCTTCCTTCCTTCCTTCCTCCCTTTTTCAGTAAGATTTATCTTTGAAATGCTTGTTGACAGCTTCATTTTGTATGATGTTCCTCTCTTAAAATAACCGGATTTCCCATCCTTGATCTAGAATTTCTAATCCAGTGACATAAAGTACACTGTATTATAGCATCTTGTAAAATATTTTGTTTTCATAAAGCATCACATCTTGCAGGAAATATCATGAGAGACATATCAGATGGAGTTCAAATTCAATTCCAATTTCTTTCCCATTAAAGTCTCTGTGGCTTTAGCCCTGTAGGCACCTTTCCTTAAACACCTCTCTTTTTTTATGCACCCTGCTTCTCTAATCGCTCCAGGCTATTCTCCACTTCCCCCTTTTGCTCCTGCCAATCCTTAACCTTGGGCAATTTTGAAGCTTTTTTCTTTCTCTTGCCTCTTACTTTCTCATCTCCAGATCATCCCCATCTGCCAACTTGACTCTCCCATCCAGCTGAGGCTTCACACATACTAAATACACATAAAACTTTGAATAAATAAAAGCGATGGTGTAAATACTTTGTCTTCTCTGAAGCTCATTGAAATTGAATCCTCATTGTGGGACATTAAGAGAGGGCAACTTCTTTTGCTAGCATAAATTTTTTGTATTTTCCCCACATCTTTATTAGAACATATTGGTTATACAGCCTAATATGTTTCACTTTGACAGCTTTATACACCCACATAACACACTTTAATCTTTCCCCCTTCACTCCCCTTGCTCTACCCTCCCCTCTAGCTTCATATGTTTTGGGGGGGGCACGGGGGCTGCAGTGTGTATGCCGGAGAGATAATTTGTCTCACGGCTCATATGAAATGTAAATATAAAATCATAGTCACCAGCGTTCCTTTACCCTTCCATCTTTTTTTAGTACTGACCAGAATCTGTCACTATATTACACTCATAAGTATGCTTTTCTCCATTGCGGCCAATGCCTGCTAAAATGCAAGTCCACAAACACAGCCCATGACTGCCTGCTTCAGTGCTCTGCCCTCCAGACTTTTACCAGCAGATACGAAGTAAGAATAAATGAGTGTGTGAAGTGCAGTGTTTACAACATTGCGGGTTATTCTGCAGGACCTCAAGAGATACACGCTCTACACTGAGTGCATTGAGGTGTAGATTACAGATAATCACCACCTCAAAATTGACAAATCAAAAAAAGATTCCCTACATCCAGAGGGTCACATCAGAAGCTGAGTAAATGGTAAGAGGTCATGGATTTGATAAACAGGCAAAAAAGAAAAGAAAAAAGAGAGAGACAAAATTATAACTCATTAAAGAATTTTAATGACCTTGGTCTAGCCTAGGATCTTCTCCTAACATTCCTCATTCTGTTTAGTCCTCTTTTTATAGCACAAGGCTCTGTGTGCTCTGGGGGTTTGTTTCTGCAAATACCAAGGTCCACGTCAGGTCAAGTCTCTTATATGCAATAGTGTAGCATACGCATACTACCTATATACACCCTCTTATGTATTGTAAATTATCTCTAGACTATTTATATCTAATTCCATGTAAACACTGTGTAAATGGTCATTATACTATATTTTTCAGGAATGGCCAAAGGAAAAAAATCTGTGCATACTTGATACAGGTGCAATTTTCTTTCAATATTTTCTATTCCTAGTTGACTGAATCTGTACAGGCAGGAGCTATGATTGTAAAGGGCTAACAATACCTCATAGCCCATGTATTACTAGAGAAAAAGATATAATACAAGATATGAAAATATGTAAGAATTTATAAGATTGGCTTACAATGGCCCCCCACAGAGCTGGGTGTGGAACACTGCAAAAGGTCTGTCTCTGCACTGGAGATCTATAGAATCCAGTTGAAGCCCTGGAACTCCTCTGAAGCAGACAGAAGCAATCCTTCCTCCTTCATTTCCCTTTTATAGCATTCTAGTGATAATCCTCCCTAGGGTGGGTATTCCACACACAGAAATATGCTGAGTTCAATGTAGTTGGGCATTATTTACTCAAATTGACTCAATCAATCAACTAGTACAGCCCAGAGCAAATCTTACCTCTTTCAAGGACTATCTCTAAGACGCTTCCTCTTTTAGATCTCTGAAGGGTGTAAATTTTGACCACAATCAATCACATGCTTTGCATAGCCAGCTACACCCACATTTTAGCTCATCTGAGCTCATTGTTCTTTCCAACTGTTTCCATTATAGCAACCCAGCCTCTGACTTATTTTGCAACTTTCAGCCCAGTTTGAATCTATAAAAAAAAAAAATCAATGAATACTGAACCACTACAGTACATTTGTATACCCTGTAGTCATTTGTATCTAAGAGGGCAAAGGTCTATGTTCTGATAGAATGAACCCCAACAAGCACCTATTGAAAAGGTGCTGTCAAAAGTAAGAGTCACAGAATAGAACAAAAGTAGTAGATAGGGTGGACTTGCTGCGCAATGGCCCTCACACATGAACAGCTGGAGGACAAGGGCTTCCCTTGCATTCCCTCCTGAATCTCAAGGTGGTTCCAGAGGTATTCAAAACATATGATACAGAGCAGGAGTCGGCCAGTGGCTGTATTGGTGCTGAGCAAGTTGTTGCTCTGGACTGCAAGTGGTTACAGAGTAGACTGACGCAGAGAAGCATAGGGAACTCATGGAAAAAGTGCCCCGGTACACTCAATATTCTCATAATCAAAATTTGTTCTGTGCCCATTCTTTTTGCTCAAGCTTACCCCATGCCCAATCTTCCCTCTCCATTCCATGCAGTAGGAACAAGCTGTAGACCATTTTGAAATGTGTGAGGGTCCCTTTTCTTTGAACATGTCCCTTGCAATTACAATGCTTTCTCTTTTCCTTTCCTCTTCCCTCCTCTGTTTTCCTGCATTTTCTCTTTTCCCTGTCTCTTTTGTCATTTCCCTTCCATTTCTCACATCTCTTCTATTCTCCCCCTTTTCTCTCATTCCACTTTGTTTAATCCCAAAGACAGTTTTTACAAAATCAGGTGCTATCAGTTCAATTCCAACATTCTCTTTAGTTCATTTTCAGTACAAAGACACTTTCTTCAGGATGGCACTGATGAAACTTTTGTATGTTTTCCCAGCTTGTTGACTTTACCAAACTGGACTAAACTCATCTTATGTTTTCTTTTAAAACTTTACAACAGACACACAGAGTAAGATGGACAACTTGGCAGCATCCTTTACAACTCAAGGAGGAAATAAGCTGAAAGCACCTGCTATCAGCTACTCTCTCCAGTGACCCCACTCACCCTGAGATCAGGAAATTGTAAGAAGAAAGATGAGAAGAAAAGCACAGAGGTGGCTGTGTTGGTACTTGATGGGAGGGGTGTGTCTGTGAGTAGCAGACATGGGGGAAGCTTGTTATGTGTAGGGAAGAATACTATACACTAGAAAAAGATGTGCTTTAGGGATATGAATAAAATTGAGAGAAAATATCCCTCTCAAAAGAAGTATTCTCTATACTGGAAGATAGCTAATTCTATCCTGCACTTGTATGTTGCCTCGTTACTACTAGGTTGTAACTTTAGATAGGTGAACATGCAATTAAGATTTTTCTAGAACCACCCCCACTCAATCCAATGACATTGGGGAGCACAATTTTCCCATCTTAACAGCTAGCTCAGAGCTCAAGTGGCAGCCTACCTGCAACCAGTGTGAAGAGAGACTGATTGGCAGTTCTAATTGACCATTTCTACCCATGTTCCTCTTAAGAAAGTACAATACAAGCTGTCACAGCTTCCTGCCAATCACAAGAAATCAGACCTAGAGAAAGCGCCATCTCAAGCAAGGGGTGTTTATATACTCAATAAATTCAGTTTCCACTGCAGTGTCTTATACTGAGGCCTCTATAGCAAAAAGCACACCTAATCATGTCGAAAAATCATGAACTTAGCAGAATATAGATGATGACTTCAAATCTAAATATGTCCCCTGGCTTCCCAAACAGCAGACCATTTAGGATTTGACAGCATCTAGTCTTAGAGTTCCCAGTTGGTTGTTTGGAGATACGTAGGATCCTGTGAAGAGTAGCAGTCTCATACTTACAAGGCATGCAGCTTTATGACACAGAGGAAAGAAAACAATGAATTCACATCCCTGATGAGCAAAGAAGAGAACTTCTGGATGAGCAATTTTTTCTGTAGTACAGGGAGTTAAGGCAACATGTGAGATTTATGCAGACAAGTTACTTGCCACATATGCCTGTTTTTCTCCTTTTACAGTCAATAAGAGATTTTCAGTCTGACACAATTTCGACAACACACATGTCATAAGCAATGGGGACTGGAAAGAGAAAGAAGCCCACAAAGGCAAACTAACCAGACAGACGGCAGCTCATCAGTGCCACAAACTCACTCGCAGCTCCCATGGAATGATTTTGCCATAATAAGGTCAGACACATGTATTTTTAGACGAAGCTGTGAGTGGTTAGTTAGCAAGGTGGCCACACACCCACAGATGCATTGACAGGGACGCTACGTGAGGAAACACGGGGTCTCAGTGAGCAGCTGCCATGCTTATTCCATCAGGGCACCCAGTTAGCTAGTGCCTTCTCTGCTTAAGTTAGCAGGGAACTGTTGGGAAAATGATAGGGATTCAAACTCCTCATCCAACTTACTAGGAGGAAAAGGAGATCACCAAAGGAATATTGGCCCAAATTCTCTAGCCATACATGGGCACACACAGGTGTGCTCCTATTTTTCAAGCTTACATCACTGAGCTCTTTTGTGAACCAGGATTAATTATCCATAAAAGGGCCATGGAAGCTTGTATTGTGGTTCACAAATATTCATAGCTCTTTCTTCGAGGAGAATGACGTTGATGGGAATTAGCCATGTGACGTGCTAAGGACAGTGAAATGCCTGGGAAAGTGATGTGTGTTGCTGACACACAGAACCTTCAAGTGCCACTGCGTGGTCCCTAAGCTGTTTTTCCTTCTACTTAATGCCCAGTAATGTCCCAAAGAGGAATTTCCTATGGCTCTTGTCCTGGAGTGAAGACAAAACTGAGCAGTACTGAAGTAGATTCAAAATTAATACGAACAAGTGTCTTTATTGTTAAGGTGCTAAAATTTTGGGGTTGTTTGCTCCTGTATCATAACCTGGCCTATTTTATCTGATGTAGTCTCTTTAAGAAAGTTAACTTGTCCCTGAGAATTCTAAGAATTGGTAACTTCCTTTCTTGAGACGTTCAAGCAATATCTTCCTCATGCTCTTTTTCACCTCTAGCCTATCTGTACTTGGATTGGTTCTGTCTTTTGTTTATTTTTTTTTATTTTTATTTTTTCTTGCCCGTTTGAGACAGGGTCTTGTTATGCAGTTCAGGCTGGCCTTAAGCTCACGTTGTAGCCCAGGCTGGCCTCGAACTCTCAAGGATCCTCCTGCCTCAGCCTTCCGAGTGCTGGGATTACAGGCGTGTACCACCACACATGGCTATCTTTTTTATTTAAAAGAGGAAAAAAAAAAAAACAATGAAAAAATAACAACAGTGAAGACATCTGATCCTCCTAAAGTAGGTAGCACACAGAACAGATTGCTGGACAGTACAAATAAGTCCATATTAGGTAGAGAATGTTTCAGTTAATTATGTAAGAAGAGAAAAACACAGATTTGACAATTATAGAACTTGTCTTCTTTCAGAACTAGTTTAAAGTCTTTGCAATGGATATGTTTTTTTCCTAGCATTACCACAAACGCATATAGATGCAAATATTAGAAAAACTTGGTAAGCGAGCAATATGGCAAGCAGGGCTTGTGACAACATAATACAGTCCTGTTTGAAACTGTATATAGGAAAATAGTGTACAAGCCTAAAATAGTTGGAATTTATGATAATGTTCCAATAATCATGATAAATGTTCAAGTGCTAAGCCTAAAATCCCCTTTATTTGAGGGTAGTTTTATCTTCCTTAATCCAATTAATGTACATTAAACACCTTTTATGTGTGTGGCATTATTTTTTTTTTTTTTACAAAAACCTGTTTTGAGGTTCAACTACGTTCCTTATTCGTTAGTGAAATGTAATAACAGTTTACCCCTCTCATCCCAAACTAATGAGATCTTATCTTATTCTTCACCTTCAGATTATGCATTAAGAACTGCACTAATCAGAATATCTAGACCTGAATGCATGTTGTTTCCTCCAGATGATCAATTACAGTACTAATTATAAAACAGAAGCAATGACAGAGAAATTTATGGTTTGATATCATAGTTAGGAAATAACACTGAGAACAATAGAATATCAACTTTGAATGAGCAAAAGCACCTAAAATCCTGAGGCCCAGATAGGTTTAGCAATTCATAAAGAATAGTGGATCTGAGACTAGAGCATCAATATCCACCCTACAAGTTAGTCCTCTCCCTACCACTGCATACAGAGGATGAGCTGAACCTAGTTAAGGGATCTCATTTGAGATGATAAAAAATATATCTTATAAAGAACATAGAGTTCAGAGTAAGAAGGAAGATAAAAATAATGAAACCAAATACATACTCAAAGTAGGAGATCTGTTTAGGAGAAAACAATAATCTACTAGCTTTTGCTAGGATATTTCCAGGAACCAGGAGCTCATTACTCTCTGAAATATCTCCTCTGCTGTGAAAACTTGCTGCAGAGTATAAGGTTTTCCTTAGGACGAATAAATGCCATGCTCAGGGAATTTCCATTAACTACTCTGTTCCTCTAATCATTGGTTTTCAAACACTGGGAGATACTAGTTTTGGCTCCAGTGAGATATTTGGTAAAGTCTGGGAATATTTTTGGTTGTTACAAATACTTCACAACAAAGAAATATCGAGCCCTCTTGTCAGTATCACTGAGACTGAGAAAGTCTTATACAAACCAAACCCTGCTTGATACTCTTGCCTTTCACATGTTTAAAGAGGGCTGTTATTCCCTCTAAGTCCCCTCTCCACCAAATGCCCTTGGATCTCTCCTTATTCTGTGTATGACTTCATTTCCTCATCCTGCTGTGACCTGCAGGACCATACTTCAGTGTGTGTATTTCTTGTTAATTGCCTCAGGCAGAGAGGCATGCAATTCTCTAGATGCTAGCTAGAGCCTGGGGATACCTAATTCCCACAATCAAAGTGCATCACGTGTTCAGTGCACTGACAAGAACTAATAAACCATCACTACAAGCACAAAAAGGGCCTGTGTCTTAGATCAGAATGTGAATTCTACAAGACTTCATAGTGTTTAGATATTGGTAGAATAGCAATAGTAGCAGAAATAACACCTAGCACTTACTGAGTGTTGATGATATCCTGATGAGGGCTTTTTATACATTATCTCATTTTATCAAGATTCTAAACCCATATCAAATTATCATTTTACAGATATAGCAACCAGTTCTTAGATAGCCTGAAAAACATGCCTGGAGCCATAGAGCTGGTGATCAGATTGGCCAGGATTCAAACCCCAATCTGCCTATCCTCAAAACCAATGTTTTTAAACCCACATTATATTCTAACCTATCCTCCTTAATACAAGGACAACATGGCATATTTTACACAAGTAACAAGTGATAAAAAAAAAATTGGAAAATTTTCCTTGATCCTAACATTTACGCACCTATTTTGACAGATTTTATCTTTGGCAAAGATTTTCTTACTTTGCGATCTAAAATCAGAAGGTACTTTGCAAAGAAATAAAGCTAGTGGGACAAATAGGTCTCATATTTTAAATGCCAAACACCCTGTGCTTTTTAATGATCTCCCAGATAAATGTAAATTGCCAACAACATGAAGAAAGGAAAACCACAGCTTTCACAGGTCTTCCTTGAAGCAAGCTGTCCCACTTAAAATTGAAAACCCTTGTCTACATCATCACAGATTCATGAACATGCTAGGATCTTACAGGGGTGACTTGTGGGTAAAACTCTTTGTACCTACTTTGGACATACTAGTTTTATCTGTATTTAAAAGAGTTTGGGCATTTTCTACTCAGTGCTTCTAAATTTATAGTCAAAACTTGCAGGCATATGGCCCACGGATCTTCCCCTAAAGAGTGGGCTATATTCTTTCTTTTGGCAGTTTTTAAATTATTAGTCAGGTTATCATGTAGTCTTTGAGTTTCGCCAAGTAGCTGCAAGAATTAGAGTCTGAGAACTGGAGAAAAGTGCTGAGATTACAAGCTTTCACTATGCTGCAACTTGAGGGTGATATTTGCTCTTTGTCTGATCCAAGAATATATTTCTCCCATTTCTACACTGCACCTTCCTGAGGACAAGGAAGACTCAACTAGCAAATGTAAAGGAGGGGGAACGTCTGTAGGCAGAAGAGTTCTCACCTAAACTCATTGTAATTTCACCTTTATTATTGAATTGAAGAGTGTTTGATATTAGTCTCCATATGTCAGCATCCATGTCTTCACTTTCCTTAACCCTGAGAGGACCTCAGCTCTCTGTTGAATCTGAGAAGACTGTCACTTCTGTAAAATGCATTTGAAAGACAATGTCACTGCTGGCACATTTCTCTCCATCTCATCACCATGTGTCCCTTAAAAGGAGATTCTCTGAGTCCTTTCATACTACCCGTAGTAACAGGTTCTCATCCCTCCATCACCAAGAGCTGGATCAGACATATATGAAGGAGGAGCCGATTCAGCTCCGAACCATTGAAGGAGATCAGAAAATACCCAACTCCTCTGAAGAACCTTATCCCTTCAAATTGCACAGTGGGGAAGAAAGTTTCCCATGCTGATCAGAAAATCATTTTAAATGTATACTGACTTCTTGGCCTGAATAAATATTGCTCGTGGGCCTGTGATCTCCCCAGTCTATTGTGCCTATGTCAGGTTGATTTTATGAGAATTAATTGAGATAAAGGTATGAAATCTCTTGAAAATTCCAAAGTTTTAAAGCTCAGAAATTCAAAGGGTAAATATTATTATGCACAAAATAAAACACTCTTAGCCAAATCATGATCAGCTCTGGGGAGGAATTCCTGAGTCCCCAGTTCAAACAATATTAAATCACTCTCTTTGAAATGTTCCCGATAAGTTTGCACAACCCTCCCAGGGTGTATCTTTGATAGCAACAACCGGTGATTGTCTCATTTTAACTGCACTGAAAGCTCTTTCCAGGGGACAAGAAGCTCACTTGTTCTACACTTTGTGCTTAGGCCAGTGCCTGGTAGGTGCATAGCAGCCAAACAGCCAATGCTTATCAGTTTTGTTAATTAATTAGCTAATTAGTAATTAACACATCAGTATATGATGAATGTCAAATAACAGGTAAGACATGGTCTCAGAGTCAAATCAGGGCTGGATAAATTAAAATGTGCTAGTTAAGTACACAAGTTAGGACTGGAAGAAAAGCAGTGGTGAAATTCATACAACTACCTAGTCAATAAATACTGAACCTCAGTATATGCCAGGCAAGGCAAGGACCTAGTGATTCAACTTCAGAGAAAGGGAGATGGCATGTTCAAACTTTGGAGATCTACAGCTCTAATTCTACCTGTAAAATAAAAGGATGAAAAATAGGATTGTTAGGAGTGGAAAGATGAGAGACTGAGTTTGGGATACAGGTTAGGGTTAAATAGTGCTGGGGCTTAAACGCTTGGCTAAAGAGTTTGTACTGTGTTCTGAAAGCAATTAGGATCTATATTGCAGAAATGCAACGTAGATCGGATGCAGAGGACAAGACCCAAAGCAAGGAGAATCGTTAGGAGGCTGTTGTAGAAATTCATCCTGAGGGGATGGCGAGAATAACATTTCAGACTGTGGAAGAACTCACCAGTAGGTGCCTTCTCCCTTTCTTGACTTACACTGTAGGTGCTCCTGTGAAGACACCAGACTTAAACTGTTTTCTAAGGCAAGATCTCAACAAGACAACAGGGGACCTATGCAAAAAGAGTCTTAAATATCACCTCCTTCACTGATACTGTTTAATTTTTTATTTTAAAGAAAAAAGAAAAATACAGAATTTCAAAACAAGATGATAGGATATAAGCAATGGTTATTATATTGCATATTGTTATCTTCAAAGCAGTTGCTCAGATTACCAGATATAGGCATGCTAAATT
>NW_004955424.1:17831583-17899887 GCF_000276665.1 Chinchilla lanigera
CCCTTTCTTTTCTTCTCCTTTCCCCCATCCCAATTGTTCTTTCCTTTTGAGCAGTTTCTTTCCCTTTCACAATATCTGTTGCACCTTTTGGATTTTATTTACTCCTTCAGTATCTTACACTAGAGAGACAATATGATGTTTACACATGCAAGCCCGATTTATCAGACTCACACTGTTTCATTTAGGACAGCAAACTTGCCTCACATGGATAAGGTGGTGAGAAAGTACTGGGGCACTGCCTGTTACTTCCTCTTCTTGGCTTCTCCTTTACCAGCTACAAGGAACTTGGCTTGAGAAGACTCATATTTTAAAAGGCAGTATTGAACTATTGCTTTCTTATTTCTGATTGGAATTAGATTAGAAATACTTCCGAATATAATTCATCCATTTGATTACCCACTCATCTGCACTGGGGTTGTGAGGACAAGTCAAACATAAAAATCTACTAAATTCTTAAATTGTCCTAAAAACCAAAAAAAGAATTCATTCCAATATAACACTGATATTTTAAGGACAAAGCTTGTTTATATACAATTCAAAAATTTTTAAGGATATTGAAAGCCTTTCAAAAAGCTTTGCAATATATTTTAAGAAAATCAATTTTGGCTTCCATTAGTAATTGAGTCAAGTATCAAACCAATCTTTCCAAGCCTTTCACAAAAGATTCTTCTACTCCGGGTCCAGCAACTAGTTGTCTATAACTAGTTTTCCCAAATTATCCCTTCATTCTCATTTTTAATTTAAATGAAAATTGGTTTTGCTATTTCCCACAATAGTTTTAATCTTTTTTGGTAATCTAATGCCCTAGCCAATTTCCCGAGGTAAAGATGTGTTTATATAAAAATAGCTATCAGAAAAAACACATCAAGCCATGAGAGAAGCCAGTGAACATTTTAGCTGACAACTACATAAATAGATAGATTTGGAGTCACATCTTAAGCTCTTGAATTGCCAGATACATTGCCATGTTTCCTTTTCTGGAACTAACCATTGATTACATGCAAAGATTTCTTCAAAAATGTTTATTGAGTGCCTCCTGTATAGTAAGCACTGGGATAGGCACTGAGGCTAGTTACCCCAAGGAGCAAATCTGCACGTTGCCATGATATTTTCTACTGCTAACTGTTTTGACATATGAGATTCACTTTCCCAACTGAATTATAATCTAGGCAAGAAAATCCTGTTTCATTCGTCCCTTACCCAAAAATACTTGAATTCCTCCAATATGTCCAAACATGCAGCAATTATCAAATATAGATGTTGACATGTGAACTCAAGCTGGGTACTTAAACCTGTAGAACTTTAGCTTGCTCATCTATAAAGTAGATGTAGTTATATCTGCCTGTTCGTATCTACAATATATTCTGAAGCTCAAATGAGAGAATGACATATGAAAACCCCATAAACTCTTACTAACCATGTGAATGCGCAGGGGTATTATATTTCCCTGGAATTACCCTCTTTTTTTGTTCTGTAAGAGAATCCCAAAGATTTTCAAAATCAAGAAGGATCCTGTACTACCTAGGGCAATGCTAGGCCCATAATATAAGGAAGACAAAGAGGAAGGGTAGATACACAGCATTGCACACAGCATGTGCAGAGGGGAAACATGGGCATGCAATGCTAACAAGATGTGAGTGTATCAGAAAAGCAAACCAGAGGTACTAGATCTATGGTTTGTCCTGCCCAATACTGCAGCATTTAAATGCATGTGAATACTGAACACATAAAACAAGTTAGTATTACTTCAGAAGCTGAATTTTTAACTTTACTTACTTTTAATTAATTACATTTAGATAGCTACATATCCATAGTGGAGACCCCACTAGAAAACACAGTCCAAGGCTCAGCCTTGCCACCAGTCAGGACATTGTGTGACTCCAGGAAAGTGTATGGTCTTCTATGGACCTCAATTTTGTTATAGACAAACGGGTTAGATCATCTTAGGTCCCTCTTTCAGGTAAAAAGCTGTGTAAATCAAATGTGACAATAGCCATGAAGATACAGGCCCCTGGTCCTCGCTCTGTGTAGCGCTCTAAGTAGTTGTGTGTAAATATGTGAAAACGATTTATAGCTTGTCTCTGATTCAATTTTTTCTGCAACAAGAAAGGAGGTCATAAGAGAAACTGCAAGGAATAATCAAAAACAATAATATGTTTTAAAAAAATTACTAACTTTTTAGTAAAACCACACTTTGCCACATTGCCCCTGAAAATATTCTCCTTCCCACAGCACACTTATTCTGTCATTGTTGTCACTATCTAAAAAATTTCTGGAAGTCCTCTTTCATGAGTGCCTTTATGAGGTGTGATAAAAAATACAGTGGGTACTGCTTCTGAGTGCCATCCAATAGAAAGGCCGGCTTATAAACACACAATGATACATTTTCAACCACCATATTCATTGGATATAGCATCATGTGACTTCTGGCTCTTCCTTAAAGTTAAATAACCACGAATTTAAATGATTTAAATAAATTCACAACACTGGGGTAGCTATGACTGTACAGGTAAAGACACTCATGAAATAAAACTTCTAGAATTGCTTCAGAAAATGATGAGAATGATAAGTATGTTGGAATCAAGCAGTACTCTGAGGGGTGAAATGGCAGTGTATCTTTTACTACAATACATTTTTAAAAATATGAATATTCTCTGTGTTTTTGTGATCACATCTTGTACATCCAGGGATTGTAGGAATGAAATAATTGAAGAAATTTAAAGGATTTGCACAGTATCACATGCACAACAATGACAGAATGGTAGCCTTTCATGATTATCATTAAATAGCCATGAAAATTAGCTAAGTCTTTTGAATTCCCCGAATTCCAATTTTAATTTGATATGCACCATCTCAGCTTCAGAGAACCTTGTTTTCATTTTTGTTTTTTTTTTCCTTTTTGAGACAGGGTCTCGCTATGCAGTTCAGGCTGGCCTTGAGCTCACTTTGTAGCCAAGGCTGGTCTCAAACTCACAAAGATCTTCCTGTCTCAGCCTCCCTTGGGATTACAGGTGTGTGCCACCATGCCCGGCAACTTCATAGAATCTTATCAAAATAAAATGATATGGTATCCACAATTTGAAATACCTAAAAAAAGTCAAGAATTAATTTTAATTTTTAAAAAGTTTGAATTTAAACATGAGGTTAAAATCTAATCTCTCATCATATATTTGATGAGTGTTTAAAAAATATGAGGACTGTTTGTCAGGTTACAATAGACGACAAAACACTATGACTACTTTTGGGGAGTTGACTGGTTTGCTTTGCCTGTACACACCCATTCACAGAGTCAGGTTGCCACAGTTTGAATTTCATCTCTGCCACTTACTAACTATACAAACCTAAGCAAGTCATTTAACTTCTGTAAGTCTCTATAAAAGAGGATAATAATGGGAATGTGTGAGAATTAAATAAAATATCATGTGTAAAGCACTCAGCACAGTACCTGGTACTTGTAAGTGGGGAATACATAGTAGATCTTACTGTGCTTATTATGTAATAAAGAAAGACTACTTTCCTCCAGGGGCGCAATTCTTGGCCGGTAATGTATGCAAAGCAATGGCTGAGAGATCACAGGGGATCCCCCTTCCTGTTTTCATGCTTCTCCGGGGATTCTGAACTCCTCTTCATCTTGAAATCCCTCAGATGGAATCCTTGGAAGCATCAGGTCTGATTTGTCGAAGTTGTTTAAAAGTAGATACAATTCAAATTTTCTACCTCAGAAAATGAGTCCCCCCACTTTAAAAATGAAAGAAGAAAAGAGAAACAACTTGCACATTTGAATGTGTGTTTGAGGAGGGTCCCATACTGAAAATGGTGGAGTTCATGTCTATAGGGTTCTGTGTTCAAAGTCAATCCTGCATCTCCTCAGCACTTTCCTGGATGGTATTTTGCTGACATCACTCAGTGTTCAGAGGGGAAATCTACAGGGGCATGGAGGTAGTTCTGCTAGATATTTCTTAAAACAATGTTCTTTATCCTCCATGCAGGTTGCTGGTACCACCACGGAGCAGCTGCCTTGAGGACTCCTGGTCTCACCAACATTTGCATAACAGACCTCCTTTTGTTGATGTTTCTTTTTTCTGTAAGATTCCCTTATCCTTGTTCTTACACTGCATGGACACAAACTGGTTTGGAGTAGGGGGCACATATTCCTGAAAGATGACTTCTGTTGCTCTTGGGAGGACTTGTGAGTATCCAACCCTCCAAATCCATAGAAATCACTAAGGACATTTCTCAGAATAGCCATTCTGACCCTATGAGCATTATTTACAGAGCTGGAATCATTCTAGGCTGCCCAGCCACTGACCTACCCCGGGGTCTGCGTTGCTTTTTCTGCTTCTTTTTTTGGATCCTGACATAGAAGACCTCTGGGTAAGACAAGAGTCCTACCTGGGAAGGGTGAGCCAAAACCTCATCAGGTACTCCCATCCAGAACTGACCGAGAGATCCACAGATCTGGAGACTTGGATGTGGGGAGGAAACCAGGGTAAGGGCCAGGGCCCTGGAATGCTGCCTAAGGTCGGCAGGGACGGGGAAACCTGCCTGAGAGTTACAGAGCCTCTGTGGGACAAGCAGTGCTGGAACTCAGAAAAAGACAGTACCCAAAACAGGAAGGGCCAGGGAAAACGGGAGAAACTCATCTCTCATACCATCTCCTTCACTGTTTTGCTAAGGGAGAAACTAGCTGACTTGTGACATAAAAAACTGGTCAGGGTAACCCCATAATTCATGGAGTTTATTTTCTTTTCCTGAAAGTTGTGGTTGTGAACTTTGAAGATTTGGCAACTTTAGGTAAGGAAGCTGCCAGGAGGGGGAAAGGTCCAGCACAGCCCCACATGCAGCACTTGCAGCAACCTTGCCTTGTATGGCATTGGAGCAAAGGAGTGCTGTTCATCAGACGGAGTCCTCCCTTCGTGCCTCTGCAGGGTTGGAGCCGGGCACTGCGTAAATGCCTGTCATGGTGGCTCCACAACGTGCTTAGGCAGCAGTGGGGAAGTGCCTGAAGTCACACACTCACCGCTGGGGACTAGGAAGAGACTCTGTCTCTCTGCTCCCTGCAAACTCAGCTTTCTTCTAGCTTCCTATTTCCCAAAGTTCAGAGTCTTCTCCACGTGTGGCATAACACCCCACTTCCCTCCTTTGGTAAATTAACAGTGGAGAAAAAAATAGCTCCTTTTACACATCTCCTCTTTGCCCTCACTAAAGCAGTTCAACAGACCTGAAATATCACAGCAGACACTTGTACTTTAAAAAAGTATTTCATAAATCTCTGGCATCCAAGTCTGTATTTATTTTTTTGTTTTCATTATTCATGAAATAGTTTTAACCTGGAAGGCTGATATTCAGAGGAGATATGCTGAGTTCCAGCATGGCAGAGCTCATGCTGGGTTGAAGCTGAAGATGTCACCCACCATAAACACGAACTGCTGTGACAATGGGAAGCGCAAGGTGAAGAACTGCCTCTGTAAGTGGGGTGGGGGCTGAGTGCGTGAGAAAGGGAAAGATGCATTTGATTGTGTTTACAAGATTCATTCACAGCACAGCAGGCAGTATTCACACTATAATATTCACCCTAACACAGATAATTTGATTTTCAACCTGGTTATCATGCATTCAGACATAGCAATACATGAAAATATATGCTTTAGCAGTGCATTTTAAACAAGGTTGCACACTTAAAGTCGGAATATATTAGAGGTGAGTATTGAAGTTAACAATTGTAAGAGTCCTAAAAATCTCCATTCAACACATGGCATGTGTTTGGAAATTACTCAAAAATTTTTTGCATTGTGTTCCATCTGTTGACCCTCTCTCTCTCTCTCTCTCTCTCTCTCTCTCTCTCTCTCTCTCTCTCTCTTTCTCTTGTTCTCTCAATACATATATAGAGAGAAAGAAATTATAAACTTGCTTGTTTTTTAAATTTTTCATGGTTTAAACTCTTTATACTATCTTTGAAATTCCAAAGTGAAAGGAAGACTTTTCCACACATGTTGAAATTATAATTATCTCCACTACAGCCAAGCCGGAGACAATAGATTATCTGGCTCAGTCCCCTTATTTGATGGGCAAAGAAACTGAGCTGAGGGATCCTAGGTTACTTTCTCAAGAAGAAGAGGTGAGGTTTGACTCTGTGTCTTCTGTATTTGGTAGTTTGGAGTTGGAGGTGTTTTTCTTTCCATGTTTGTTTCTTTTGCCTTCCTTCCAACAGGATTAAATTAAGTAAAATGTGGGAAATAGTCTGTGTTTATCACATATGTAGTTCAAATCAGAGTCAGCCTAGCAGCCATGAAACCCATGGGTCCCTAGCAGGGCTTTGCCCAGCCCAGACTCCATTCCAGAGGCCTGAGAGTCAATCAACACATGTGGAAGACAAATTCACTGTAGAGACTGCTTCCCACTGCCTTGTTCTTCTGCCTCTCTTGTTATTAGTCAGTAAGGGATATTTCTTGGCTCTGGGGAAGTTATAAAGGATAGCAGTGGTCTCTCAAGACCTTGGTCTTTTAATGCTATACAGTGACCTTCTGAGCTTTGATATGGCTCCCAAAGAAACAAAGTCCAGGTTCTGTAGATTGACTTGTCTTTTCATTGATGATAAATCCCTTTGTCAAGTGTGGTGACTAAAGACTGTGATTTGAGTGCTGGGTCAGACAATTACACTCCAGAAGCCGAGGACAATTGCTCTGTGCCACTAGTGGAACCAACAAATACCTGGGGGCACATCAAGAAAGCAGGCAGCTCCAGAGGAGGAGGGGAAAAGACAGGCAGAGCAGCCACACCTCTCTCCAGTCCCCCCAAGCACAGTCTTGTTTTTCCTCATGAAGCCATCCTCCCTTTTCTCACACAACAAATTACCAAATGATTTTGGCCACAGAGACCTGAGCAGTTAGATGTAGACAGAACTTGAAATCACCCTAGGGTAGAGGAGAGCCACTGATGTTTGTGAGAACCCTTCTAACCAGACGTGGTGACCGACCCAAATCTGTCCATCCTCACGAGAACTGAGGAAGAACTTTAGGGGAAAGAATTCAGTGTCCCTGTGAAAGAGTTTTTAAATGTCAGCACCATCCATTTGAGAACTGCTTTGCCATGAGATATTTAAAACTGAGTTAGCTTCTAAACAGTCTAGTAGATTGATGGACATAATTCATAACTGCTGTCAAGCCACACAGGCATGGGCGACCATGCAGACCAGCCTGCTGGCTCCTGGTCCACCTCCTGGATTCATGGCCTGCCTCCAGCACTTGCTAGCAATGTGGCCTTTGGGAAGCTACTTCACCTTTCTGCACATCAGATTCTTCACTTGTAAAACTATCAGATCTCCCTTGTAAGGTAGTAAGGATTAAAGCAGTTGTTTATTATAAAGTACTTAGAACAGAGTCTGGCACATATTAAACACTCAATAAAATGTTTGCTCTATTATTCTGACTTGATACAAACACTAAGCCAAGAATAAAGGATGACAGTAACTCTTTTGTTGCCCAAGAACCTTCTTCTGGTACACTCCTACCACGGAACATGAGATTCTCCAGAACTGCTTCCTGCTTCTGAGAATATAAAAAAATCCATGTATTGGAATAGAGTATGCTGCTCGCCTTGCACACACAGTTAGCTGTGCCTTAATGACTATTTTTATTAGGATGAGAGTGGCAACAGTGAAATTAAAGAAGCACAGGCTCAATAGTTCCTTGCCAAAAAGAAAAATGCAAACGCCCCCGTAAACCCAAGTACAGAAGCACAAATGTCTCTCCCCTTTTCTTTTCTTCTCAGGTTTTCTCCCTAGGCTGAATTCTACCCAGACAAAGGAGAGAACTGTTCCATGTAAAATGATGGCTTCTGCGGTGCTTGCAATGGAATGCGCTCATTTTTCTAGACTCAGAGTGCCAGCTTCCCCAAACCAGTGTCTGCTCCTGGATAAGGATTGCCGAGGTCCTGGTGCTAGAAAGGGGCTCGGTGAGTCCATACTCACTGGGGCTTGTGCTGGGCTCTTTCACCCTCCTTCCTTCCCTTCCCCCAGCCTGGGAAATCCTTGGCCAGCCCCAGCTTGTGAGCCTGCGCTTCCCCACTGATGTGGAAATCATTGAACTTTATGGTATGTTGTTGGTGCTTTCATCAAAGTGTCGTGCTCCCACCTCATGCTAAGCAAAGCAGCTGGTGAATGTTCTGCGGTGCAGTGCAGATGGATCAGCAGTGGCAGGCCCAGAGCTCACCACATCTACTTAAACAGGTGTTTGACTCTGCATTTTCCAGGTGGCCAGAAGGAACTTGATTATTCGGTGAGAGGAGAAGCCAGGAGGGAGAGGAATCGCTCCCTAGTATTGGCAAGAGCCAGTAGCCAGCCACTTGGCTTTAATCCATCTCTTCACAAGACATGAGCTTGAAGCCAGAGCATTTCTTTTTGGGGCTTCATTCTTACTCTGAATTCTAATGGACAGCAGAAAATTCAGCCCTCAGCACACGGCCTTTTCTCAAGAGCTAACTTTTTGGGTGGGAGGCTAACCAGGTCCCCAGCAGCAGGGGTCACTGGAGATTGCAGTCAGCGCTTCTCTGTTGCATCACCCCCGCCACCAGGTGCAGTGTGAGAAGATGGTGTAGCTGCACAGAGCTGTATTTCTCTGCAGCCTTCTATCTATCTTCATGAGCAGAGGAAGAGCCAAGGGACGCTTTCTGGTCATTGGGAATGACAGGAATCATTTACAGTTGGCCAAGAAAGCACAGAGACAAGCATAAACAAAATGGCTACTTCTTGGAAGGCAGAAACCAAGAAGGCACAGAACAGTTCTTGCAGCAAGAAAATCCACAAGTGAGGTTACGATGCAATCAAGAGCAATGGAGGCAGAAACCTGCAGTCTCCGAGGTTCTCCCAAGTGAGTCGCAATACCCGTGCAGTGAGCAATGCTGTTTCTAAGATGAGCCCCCAAACCCCAAAGCCTTTAATTAGGAAAGCTTAGGGAAGATCGCATACTGGGAAGAGGGAAAAATGTACAAGTGTAGAAATTAACTAAGATGAGAAGAAACCTCACAAGGATTTTCCAAGACAGCACTAAGGAGAAAAAGCAAGCAGGAGCATTTCTCTCACTGCCTGGAGGGTACAAATCCCACAAGAATTGCTGCCAAAGAATGGGGCCCTCCAATCCCATCTTGAAGGGGTCCAGAAAACCATTCCCTCCAAGTCCTTCTCAAGAGCTTGAAATAAATTGAGTACATTTGTCATAACTTGTAAATGGAAGAAAATAATGTGAAGGGGGCATATCATGGGGCCACCTGCCCCAGAACTGGCACCGCAGGCCACCTCTGCCTCCCTTTGGCTTCTATGACCCAGCAGGCTGGCGAGCAGGAAGGCAGCTGTCAGCTTTCACATGGCACTTGCTCCTGGCAAGGACTCAAGTCCAGCGGCAGCCAAACCGTTGTCACGATCCAATCAGCCCCACAATAGTGAAGCCTCCGTTGACTGGTGGCAGGTCACCGGAGTGTGGGAGCTCGTCTGCCTCCCATGTCTGATTCCTTAAATCATACCACCCTCCCTCCAGAAAGCTCAAGGAAGCCTGTGTGTGACTGTGATGTGCAGAATCCTTTTACACTACTAAGAGTTATCCCAGGGATTATGGGGAGATATCTTCCTATTGTTATTTATTCATTGTTCATACACTAAATCATCTCAAAAAAGATAAAAAATAAAAGCACATAAATTCATGGAAACAGGTTAGTGCGATTGAAACAGGGTTTCTCAACATCAGCATTCTTAAAAATTGGGGTCAGATAACTTTTGTATACGGGAGGACACTTGCACATTGCAGGATATTTACCAGCATCTCGGGCTTTTACCCACCAGATGCCAGTTGCATGCCTACCGTTGTAACCATCAGAATGTCTCCAGACATTGTCAAATATTCCTGAAGGGAATGGGAGGTATACAAAATGCCTCTAATTGAGAATTACTATATTAAAATAAAGACACATAGTATATGAGCATATGTGTAATCAAAAATTGTAGGAAAAGCTGGACATTGTGGTGTGTGCCTGTAATCTCAGCACTCTAGAAGGCTGAGGCTGGAAAATCCAAGTTCAAACCCAGCCTTGGCAGTGGGGTGACTTAGAGAGATTCTGTCTCCAAATAAAAAATAAAAGAAGACTAGGGATGAAGCTCAGTGGAAAGGCTCTGGGTTCAATTCCTAAAGTTGAGAAAGAAAAAAAGAAAGAAAGAAGGACAGAGAGACAGAGACACAGAGAGATAGAGACACAGAGACAGAAAAAAAGAGAGAAAGAAAGAAGAAAGGGAGAAAGATAGGAAGAATGAAAGAAAGTTGTAGAAAGAAATGAGGACTCTTAGAAACTGAACATTAAACTCAATTGGAGCAAATTCTGAATAGTGGAAGGCAGAGTGTAGACCTAAAATTGTCTAAATTTATTGAGTGCTTCTGGGAAGTCTAATATTGTGTCTACTTTCAGTAAAATTTTACGGGTGAATGTAGTTGGTGAGAAAAAAAAATGTGGCTTACAGAAGTTAAGGATGTACAGCTAAAAAACAATCCAGGATGTGACTCTTTCATTAACTCAAAAGCAACAGAACTGCAAGGGCCAACCAGGTAACCCCAGCCACCTGTAGCCAGTGAGCACCTGGAACATAATTCATCAGAATGGGGACACGCAATACGTAAGATACACTCCAGAGTTTGAAGACTTAGTTCAAGAAAAAGAATGCAAAAAAAATTTTATTAGTAATGTAATGGACTAGATATTAAAATGATATTCTGAGTATGTTGCATTACACAGAATATATTATTAAAATTAATTTGATCTGACTTTGGTATATAGCTCAGTGGGGAAAGGACTTGCCCAGCATGTATCAAGGCTAAAGTTCAACTCCCAGAATCACAAAAAATAATTTTATCTATTTCTTTTCAATATTGTAATGTGGCTACTAGGTATTTTAAAATCCATATGTGATGTGCACTAAATTTCTCTTGCACAGTGTTGTACTGAACAATATTATCTCTATTACCATCATATTTTAAGAAAGTCCGGAAAAGAAAATAATGCGTGTGGGTCAGGAGAAAGATACTGCTAGCAAGTGACACACGAGAATTATCTTTTTCTTAACAAAGCAAAAATAAACACAAAAGCACTATCAGAGAAATATTTTGGGAAATTAAGAAATCTGTAAAGTCAGTTTAAAAAGCCAAATGAATACAAAGCAAAGAGTTACAACCCATTTGTATTCAAATTCATATATCAGTCCAGGTTTTCTTACTTCAAATCATATTTGGACCCAGACTCAGCCCCAGGTAGACCAGCTGCTCTGACAGTTTACACATGTCATCATCATCTCCTTCCCTATCTTCTCATTAGCTTTACTTACCTCCCTGGCCTCATTTCTATGCTTCGCAGTCAGTCCAAGGCAAAGTCTGATTTTCAGTTATCTCAGCCACACAGTTTCAATCGAGGCCCTCTCCCACAACCTCCACTTGGATATTTCCTAATCTTGTACAGACTCATCATCAAAAGGCACAAAGTGAACCCTGGTTGAGAATTAATTAAAATAAAATATGTAATATGTAAGAATTGCTGTGTGTGCAATATTAGATTTAGTCTGCGCAAGTTCTGATGATGGAAGCCAGAGTGGGGGCCTATCTGGGTGCTTTCTTGCTGGTCAACCCATTGAGTGATTTGTCACCTTGTCTGGAAACACCACCCTCTATGAAATCCCCTTTGCAGGGACAGGCTGCATGTCCTAGGCCTAGTCTTAGTGGACAGGGAAGAGGAGACAGGGCATCCTGAATCCATTTCCTCACCTTTTACCATGATTATCATGGGCTGGAACTGCAAGGTGAGTTTGTTACTATCACCCACCCCAAACAGTTACTTTGAAGATTAATAAATCGACCCAAGGACAACCCTTCAAGCACTGTCTGGAACATAGTAAAGGCTTCAGAAACTTTAGCCACTGGCATTTTCAGTTGCCCTGAAGTTTTAGACGGGGCCCCGTCATGTATGTAAAGGGATTTCTGTCCTCATCTGGTCCTTGCATCTGTGCACCCCTTTTCTCTCAACCATTGGGGAGCTTAACTTCTGCCCCTTGAGTTTAGTGGTGGAGAGCAGACAGCCCATGGTAGTAGGGGGCAATGGCAAGAGGAAGGTGGCCCCTACCATACTATTATGATAGCTAATGAGCAACTCTGATTACCACACACTTAAGTTATGGGATTCAGAGTCAAAGCTAAAGGATTTGTCTCAAATCAGTAAATCCCTAGGATAGGAAGTCTTCAAAGAAAATTTTGAAAGCACACCAAGAAGGCACAGGCTACAGGCTGCAAGGCTTTGTTTGAAAGGCCTTGGGGGCTGCATTCTATTCCTGCTGGGAGCTATAAACGAAAGCAGGCACAGGCTGATGAAAGTACCCCTTGCATAACCTCATTTCTCAACTTTTATGAGAAGGTTTGGCAAATGATGCCCACAAAAGGTATAATAAAAAAGTGATTGAAACCAGCCCTTGCAAAGGCAAAGATAACTATCCTAGAGCTTCATTTTCCTTGATTTACCCTCATCCTACCTCCAGCCCCAAAGCCCACCACTGCCTTAAGTTTTCCATAGTTTTCTGGTACTTTAATACATTGTCTTTTCATCTATCACATTCTACTCCCTTCTTTCTGCCCCTCCTCAATATACGAGCTTGTTCTTGGGGTCATCAAACCCAGTAGAATTCTGTTGCTGGGCTGGGAATAAAAATATTTGTTCAGTGTGCCAAAATATACATCAACTTGCTGTCAAGGCAGGAATTTCCAGCATGCGTTTAGCAGTATTTAAGAACTTTCCACAAAATCTTACAAGGAACTTTTCCTGTGGACAAAAATCACCTGGGGTTCCTACTAAAAACAGATCCTGTAGCGTCAAAACAGAATTGGTTGACCAGAATGTCTCCAGGAGAGGGTGGCATCTGGAGACACCAGGATGATCTCCCCATCTGAGAAGCCCAGGGAAGATGCTGGCCACCTCCCTGGCAGGTGGGTGCTGTACATGGCAGGGGAAGACCCTGCCAGCCTTCTGATCGTTATGCTCTGACCTTTACTTGACTGAATGGTTTATTCAACTGCAATCCAGACGATTATCCGTTACAGGGATCAACAGCTCTTCCTGATCCAAAGCCACTGGGCCTCTGACACTCCTACATCCTGATGTCTCAGGCTAACTAGGCTAGAACAGAGCAAGTACAGCCATATAGGGCCCTGTCCCCAGAGACGCTCCCCTGTGAAAACGTCAGAAAGCATTGATAGTGGCAAGGAGGTAAATTATGCTGAGAAATAGGAATCCTCAACTTGGTCTCACTCTTCCCTGCATTAGTCAGAGCTCTTGGGAAATGTCACCCTGCCTGCGGGTAAGGGTGACGGTCTCTGATTCCCTCCACCACACTCACTGGCAGGGAGATAATTCACCAAACACCCATTTCTGAGCATGTCACCTCCAGCTTCCTGGAGGAAGAAAGGCAAGGATACATCCTGCATGTAAGCACACTAGGAGAACGTGCTTAGGAATACAGGCCTAAAAACAACAGAGAATTTAATTCTGAATAAATGAGAAGCTTGTCAAAAATCAAGTCCCCCCTTTCACTTTACCCTGAGTAAAAGGAAGTATAGTCTACTTTTAATAAGCCTTTTATTTTGTCCAATCAGTTGGTCTTTGAAAACTATTGCTGTGATGCCTCATCTGGGGCCATATTTATGAGTCTCTGAATAAACTTGGTGAATGATTCTAACATAAGCCAGAGCTAAGTGTAGCAAGCAGCTTGTTGATACTGACCCTTCACAACAAACAACAAACTGACTCCTATAAGCTCTATCACAGCCACTTCCAGTGTTTTATATGCTACATTAAAAATAATATGGAAAAATAATACAGTTATTGTGTATCACTACATAATGGACAAACAATCATGCTTTGGAAGGTGGGGGGAATAGTGGTGCTCTCTTAGGGTCTGGTGTAGGAAATGATGGGATTATTAAAGCACTAGGACTGAGAATTCTCTGTAGGCTACACAACTGCTACAACCAGCAGCCCCTAGGTCTGACAACATGGAGAGTAATAGGTAGCATTTCTGAATGTCACGAGGCAGGCCACAAGTATTTACAATGACAGCTGCCTTTAATACAAATGCTAATGTCAAGGGGATGGGATGACCTGGAATACTGAATAAGAACAATATGTGGACCCTGGCCCTACTTTTTGCACAAGGCAACAGCCGGGGCACACATCCAAATAAGGATCACAAAGGATCACCCAAAGCAACACACAGGACGTAGCTCCAGAGTAAAAGAATGAGCTTGGGTTTGGTGTTACCTGTCTAGTATATGACCTTTTCCCTTTTCTTTCCCTTTTTTTAAACTGTCCTTCAAGGGGGCTGGAAAGCAATTTTCATGCTGTGGCTCTAAATATCAGTTTATCTTTATGACAGTGTTCTGAGCATGCCCAGTAGGGATGATTTAACATTGTGCTGATGACTTGCAACAGAAGAACGTCATGTGAAAAGGTAGTCTGCCACAGCTAATGGGCTCTTGTTTCAAAGGGACGCTGTGTGTACATTACCAGTGTATGGAGAAGGTGCAGAAAGGCCCAGGCAGCCATTAGGAATGGAGTGTTGTTGATGATGAAAAGGCACTTTGCCGGTGAGGGAATGGTGGGAAAGAGAAGGCTTATCTGTCTTTTTGATTAGAAATGCATGCTTCCTTTCATCATCTGAGCTGAAAAATTGGCTTCTGCTCTTGGTTTATGAAACCATTTTTCTTTTTCCTTTCTTCCCAGGTTTGCAAACTGCTTAATAAATTAGTTACTGTGAGGTACATGGGTGCCACAATAACCTTAGAGGCTTTTCCCAAATGCATCCTTAATATTTTATAAGTATTTAAATAGATTTATTCAATTTGAGTGGGCTGATTTATTAAAGCTGGCACTCTGGCACAAAAACAGGGTTCTATGCAGATTAAAGCTGATCAAAAGAAAAATTTAAGAGTTGCTCCTGATTCATAGGAAGTAGGAATTAGAGCAAAACTCTTGGTACAACTAATTGAGCAAGCAGAGTAATGAAACGTCTAAACCATGGAAACTTGAAATTGAATTACCAGGTCTGTGGTTCTGCAAGTGTTCTGGTGGTTTGTTTATTCATTCATTCATTCATTCATCTCCACAACATTACAGAGTATTGGGTACTGGTGCTTTTCTGTCATTCTATGAGGTCTAGCCTTACAAAATAATAGGACAAAAACTAAAGTGTCTGTTTAACTCTCAACCCAGAGAAAATAACAAAAGCTTAGCTCTCTTATATAAGTTTTCTGTTTGCATTGATAATGAGGAACTCCCACATTATCACAAGAAGGACCAAGATTGGAGGGTCTGATGGGTGATTCTTATCTTTCACAAGCATACTGACTCCACAAGGAGTTCACCTGTGGTGACTCCTGGGTCAGCAGGTCTGGAAAGGGTAACAGATCAGTTGTGCCTCAGGGATCTATTAGACCCATTGCTGGGACTACAGTGCTTCTTGGCCACCCTGAGCCACTAATCATTCAGGCAGAGTTCAGAAAATCAGATGGCAGAATCCAGTGGCATTAGATACTTAGACATAATCCCTTGCTGTGTGCCCAAGCAACGTGCAAAAGGCTAAATTTTATTCTGCTACATGAAAATGTAGACTTGGTGATATAGATCAAATCAGGAAAGCTTCAGAGAAAGTAATCAGAATTTAAAAAAAAACATGAATAATCTTTCCAAAGCCTATTTTTCTTATTTACTGGATTTCTACAGGTGTAATATTTGTCAAGTATTAAATCTAAATAGACAACCAATCCTAAAGGGAATGAAATGTTAGGAAATATACAATGATCAATGTCATACAGCATAACAGATAATACCAGTGATACTTTGGAGAGTATATAGCAATTAAGGTAATTATCCATACCAAAAACTATTTTATAGAAACATGCTACAAAGAAAAATAAACCGCGTTAGGGACTAAATACTTGGAAAGCAGTAGTAACATGGATAGGCTTTCTGAGGCCTTACCTTTTCTTTCTTTCTCCTCCTGACTGAGAGAGCTGAAAATTATAGCATTTGTGTTAGAATCAAATGCAAATGGAATAATTGTCCTTTCTCTAATCAAAACACATTTGTGGATTGAAATACCACATGGGGCAATTTTCAGTTAATCATGGATGTTAATAAATATGACTCTGAGCTCATAAACAAACATTACTTGGGCTAATATAATATAGGAAATTATTGTTAAGCTTGATCAGACATGTAACGAAAGCTGAACTTTGAGAAAGTCAGCAAATTAACTATCAGAAAATAGAGATGAGCATCAGCGGTAATGAAAGATTAGATTTAGCTAAAATGCTGAGACAAATCATGCATTAGCATTAGGAAATGTTTAAAGCTGGCTTTGCTGAAATGGAAAATAGTAATATTTAAGCATTAGCTTCTTCAAAGACCGAAAACCAAAAGCTTAGTGATCAGAGATTTACAAGACTAGAAAATCAGGTTTATCAACATCAAAATAACCCAGAGCTTGAATTATATCAAAGCCTTAACAATGAGTGAGCTTCCAAAAGAAATAGAAATATTTAGTCTTCATTTTATTTGTAAGCTAATTTAAGATTTCTTCCTTTAGCCTTACCTGAATGTAAAGATGGATTTATTTTGGAGACAAATGGCTACACGGTTGTAAGGATACTATAATCACCTGTAGGACTAGGGCTAGATTATACCTATAGAGCCACTGAGTATAGAAAAGCAAATGGCATTTCTTCCACCTCTTTCAAAACTAAAATAAGGCTAAGAGCGGTGGCACCTGCCTGACAGCAAGATTGCAAGTTCAAGGCCAGTCAGGGTTACACAACAAGGTCAAGGCCAGTCCATCTCAAAAAAGAAAAAGAAGCCCTACCAACCTTAACCTTTAGCTGTATGCTGCAGCTAAAATACCTTTTCTTAAATTTACTCACTTCATATTCTAATGTATTCCTCAAAGATGAAATTTGCTCATTTGCAGGAAAGAGTCGGAATGCTTTCACTTGCTTTCAGGGCAAGTGGGCTGTCGGGTCACCCTGTGCTGTGAAAATGACCACCTTGAAGTGAAAGTACAGTAATGTCATACCAACACCTAGGCTTCAGACAAAGGGAGAATTATTGTATCTATTACTCTTGGTTTTCTTGTCTCTAGGTCAATGTGCAGACCAGTCTGCATAACAATGCAACCTACCAAAGTTCAAGTACAAGATCATACACTAATTTGAACATCAGGAAATGCAAGCTTTCATCTGAAGAGTTCTAATAACAAAGGCAAATGTCAGTACTTCCTACAGATTGAATAACTGTCACTTTTCCTTTCTCGTACTGAAAAGGCAGACCCAAGTTTAGAAACCTTAAGTAACAAGGCTGTGATTTTAGACTCAGCCAGCCAATTTCCATTAGGTGTGGAATTTATTTGTAATTTACTTTCAACTTCTTAAAAATCCCATTCAATTAATAAATATGGCTAGTAGGAAAATAATTGTTTCTCCTTACCAACACTATGTTTTCCTCATGCTTTGTTTTATGAGTTAAAATACTTACAGTCATCCTATATGGTATGTACTATTTTTAATCCTTCTATTTTAGATGAAGAAACTGAAGGTTACAAAGGATAAGAAACCGGCCCTAGTTAATGGTATAGCTGGGATTTGAACATAGAAGGACTTCAGAATTGCTGGAAAGGATTAGTGAAATATATTCCTTCAAAATACCTCAAGACATATCCTACTAATGTTCTTAATTTCTTCTTAAAATATTCTGTTTAAACCAAGATTGCAAAGTGTTCCCCCTCTACCATGTGTGAGACAAAGTAAGTACCCTCATTTAAAAAACAGGATTTTCCTTTTTAGCTTTATGTTCACAGCTTATTGCTCCATTTTCTCCATTATCAAAGAAAGAAAGTAGAAGAAATATTTATTGTGCTGTGTGTGGACTCCAGGCTGAATCTACTTGCCTTTCTTCCTTACTAAAACCAGACTAAACATTTCAGAACATCTACATTTTTAAATTTTCAGCACTAATGAATAAACTGTACATAGGGTTGTCTGACCAGAGCCCCACATCATTAGCAAGCCAAACATTCTACTGATATAATTGCACTGCCATCTTCCTGGCCTTCTGAGGCCCGTTCCTGGATCTTTTCCATATACTCCAAGTCCAAGCAAAGTATTTGATATTTGAAAATCACTCTTGGAAGACTATCAAGAAGGCAATGAACTTTTAGGGGATAGTATCTTAAAGGAACCTATAAATGAAATAGGTCAAGGATGAGGCACGTAAGTGGCTGGGAAAAAAAATCTGTAGTTTATACAATTTTGGCTTCCCACTCTGCATAGATTCCATATAAGGAATAGTAGTAACTTTTCAAGTCAGCAGCCTGGACATATTTTTTAGTCTTATAATTCTCACAGATCTAGACATTCCATGGTAGAGGGTCATTCAAACAGAATTGTAGTTTCTTGTATATATTTATTTCCAAAGTATCTTATGCATAGTTTCCCAATGAAATCACAGATGGAAGCTAAGGGAACACTAACTGGGTAATTTTTCAAATATGCCTCAAAAAAAGCAGTCAAAAATGAACTGCTCTGGGCTTGTCAAGCAGCAGTGCTTAAAAAGAACTGGATTGCCACAGCTGAGTTCTCCTGCTGTGTGGATCACTCGGACACTGGCGTTTGTCTTGGAGATGATGTAAGAAGAGAAGAGAGAGGAAAGACATTTATGAGGTCTGAAGAATAAACTTCCTGTGGTCACCAGGAGAATGGTATGCATAGCACATAATCTGGGTTGGTAAGGCAGTGTGATAAAGCCCAACAAGAATGTGCTGAGAGGCCAACATTCTGGCATCTGCACAGACCCCCCTCACTGGCCCGCAGAGCAGCCCTGGACACCCCACTTCCAGCTTAGCATTTTGCCTTGTCAGAGAAAGGAATTGGACAGACCAAGATGAAAGCAAGTTCCCTTTGGGTCTGAGAACTACTAAAATTAAAAGTTGAGTTTTTAATTGGTCTTATTGTACTCACAAAGTAACCAAATAGTATATTTAGTTTTGCCTCGGAAGCTGGAAATTGAAAAGTACAAGTTACAATAAAACAGAACAGCTTTGTTTTTAAGATTCAGGATTGATTGTGACTAACTACAAGAGAATGAGAAAATCAAAAGTGTTTTTTAGACTTCATTACAAATACCAAGTTATCCAAGGGAATGATTCGTTACCCTTTAGTCATTCAATAAATATTTAGTATTATCTCATGATCCATTCATGCTTTATTGAGTAGACACACTCCTGGGCACTTGAGTTACATCAGTGAATAAAAGAGGTGATTCCAGGTCCCCTGAAGTTCACATCCAGATGAGGGGACACATTCAATAATAAATAAAGGCAACAAATGAGAAAATGTTCTTGTAACTGAGAACATGTGAAATGCTAAGGGGAAAAAATCAACTTGAATAGACTACAAGATCAGGAGCTTGGGAGCTGGAGCAGGAGCTGGATTAGCTTGCCCTGTGAAATGAAGATGTCATCAGAGTAGACTCCGTTACAGTAACTGTCACTCAAATCATGCCAATACCTGGGGAAGAGCAGGCTCGGTATTCCAGGAGCAGCAGGAAACTGAAAGAAAGTAATTGTGGCTCTAAGAAGTATGAGCAGGCAGTGTAGGGATTTGCCGAGAGAGTCCTACATGACTCTGTTTTCTCAGTTCAAAACCTACACTATAATCCATACAGGTTTCCTTGGACAGCTAAAGTACATCTCTATGTAAGCAAGTTCTCTCATTCTTAATGCACAGCCCTGAGCATTGGCTTTCTAGTTCAGAGAACAAGAAAGAGGTGCTTCAGGTAAATGTATTTGCTCATTGACCCTAAAGTCTCACTTGTGCATTTGCAGAATTAAATTCTATTTTTCTTTCAGTAAAGAGATTGAAGTGAGGGCCTTTGTGCAGAGCTAGATCCTAAGCCAGTGGTGATGAACCGTGAAGAACTTTCAATGATAAAAACAGTGACCCATCATAGCACACATGCATAGGTTCCCCACCACTGTACAGGGCCTCACTAAGTTGCTAAGTTGCTGAGGCTGGGCTTGAACTTGCAATCTTCCTGCCTCAGCCTCCCTAGATGCTGGAATTACCACTACTGGCATTTATTAACTCTTCAGTTCTATGCCAGAAAATGGGCTAGACACGATAAGGAATGAGGGATACCAAGCTGAAAAGGCTATAAGCTTACTGTTTGGTCATGTAAATTTGAGAAACTTTACTTTAGCTTCTTATTTGGAAGAGAAGAGGAGTAGCTTCTATTCAGGAAAGTTTTGAAGAGGATTAAATGAGATAGTACACTTAGAACAGTATTGGGCACACATGTGGAACAAGTACTGTTTATCTTTTACATGAATGAAAGAAAAAAGATGTTGCTATTTTTTAATTTAACTGAGATGAAACCAAGAAGAGATGCTCAGTTTGTAAATGGAGAAACAAAGCCCCATCATCAGAATAAGAAAGAAAGAAGTTTAAAATAAACTTGAAGAGTTTGTAACTTTCATGTCCTTGTGATTAAATCCACTTAAAATGCACTGAAAGTGCAAGATTTTGGATAAGATTTCTGACAAGAAACCCTAATACATCATTCAATGTGTAAATGCTGTATAACACATAGCCAAGTCTATAGGTGGCAGATGAAGACACACTAGGCATGACTAAAAAAGAGGTGTCTCTGTTTTATTTTAAAGAGAAAAAAACTGATAGAAATGATGCAGAATTTTAAAACAAGATGTTACGAAATTAATAATGGTTATTATATTGCATATTGTTATCTTCAAAGTAGTTGCTCAGATTACCACATACAGGCACACAAAATTGATCAAACAATATAAGCACTAACTGTTCCATTCAATGAACTAATAGGAATTAGCAGTACAATTATCTTAGCTACCTTGTGTATATATACATATGTTTTTCCCCATTCCTTCCTTTCTCTTTTCCCCATCCCAGTTGTTCTTTCCTTTTGAGCAGTTTCTTTTCCTTTCAGTATATCTATTGTACCTTTTGGATCTTATTTATTGCTTCAGTTTCTTACACTAGAGAGACAATATGATGTTTACACACATAAGTCTGGTTTATTTCACTTTTGAATATGATCTCTAGTTGCATGCATGTACCTATAAAAGCCTCGAGTTTATCTCACTTTATAACTGAGTAATACTCCATTGTATAAAAATACCATATCTTCTTCAATCCATTAAAGAGATGTCTCTTAAATTATATTCTTGAGAAATAATTCTTAATTATATTAGGTAGAGACAAAGGATATTACTAATAGCCCTAGGCCCTGCGACAGTTCCTATACCTAGCCAAAGACCTAGTCTTGAAATGCAGCATTAGGTGCCATATTATTGGCTTGACCATGATGCAACCCACCTGATACATGAGTCTGTCCATCCACTCTCTTTCCCTTCCAATCTCACAGCCTCACATTGCAAAGGCTCCAGGATCCAAGATCAGAATTCTAGCTTTGATGAATCTACATAAGAGCTGCTTGGCCTGAAAGCAAAGATCTGGTGAAGTCTGGAGACGACATAGCTCTACTACCCTGTTAGGTGGGAGTTCATTTAGCAAACACAATTCTCTTTATTTGATGTACTTTCAGTATTGCTTACAAGCTACATTCTACTTAGGAGTATGAACTCACCAATTATTTGTCTTGTGTTATGAATCATTTATCTAGTCAATCTAATATTCTTCCCTTAATTCGGCAATTAACTATTATGAGTCATTTATTATTTGTATATCAGAAAACTGCTTTCCAAGTTATTACTTATTGTTCATAATCAATTAAGGAAGTTTTTAGACTGTGGCTTTCTTGTACAAATACACGGGTAAAGTTCAGCTCCTATGATTTCTGACAATTAAATTGTTCTGTCACTTGGGGACTCTTATTAATCTCAACTTGTCATCTTTGTTTATGCAGGTTATGATGGGCTATGCAGAGAAGTGAAATGAGATGCTAAAGGCTTTGCTTCTTAACTCTTTGGTAAAAGTAAAATCAAAGTGGTGATTTTCACTTGTACAAGTAGTGACTTTTATTAATCTTAGGGAACTGTACTCTGTACTGTGGCCTAGCAACTCCAGTATAATCCACAACCATCTTTGTGTACATTTGTAATGAATACATTGGCAAAATATGAACCGGCTATTAAGCCCCTAGATAATTACTATTTCTATGTTCAGTAAAGAAAAATGGAGCAAATGTATTCCTCTCCTTCTGTAGTGGTCAGTGTTTAAAAGCTCTGGATATACCCATTCTATAAGAAAGAGAAAAGAAGTAGCATATTGGTCAGAGAATTCAAGAGAAAAATGTAGATGTGAAGTGTCATGGCCAAGGATTCAATCAATGATAGGCATTAAAACGCTATCAGTTCTTCTAAGGGGTATACCAGATTAGTACTGCAATATAATTTATGTTGCATCTTTACTTATTATATGAAATATTCAAATAGTACATTCATTAAATTTAGGTGTCTCTACCTTTAGCAAAACCTCTCATTATAATTTAATCATGCAAAGTGACCCAAGTCAACATATTAGAAATCTGAACAGAAATCTCAGAGCCTTAATAAAGTCATAAGTCACTGTAAAGGAAATGGTAGGTATTATTATTACCTTGAGAGCAAGTTTGAAAAGAATGTATAATAATAGAGCTGATGAAAAACGGATCTGAAATAAAGCCATAAGGAACAACGGGAGCTCAGATACCCAGATGAGACTGCTAGTCAGAAACTGGTTTGAGAAATATCTGTGGAAAATATTAAAAGCTTTTTTTAAAAACCAGATTAGCCATTCTTTACTTCCTAGGAAAATTTCAAGTGGCCTTATACATATCCAGCTATGCCACCCTATAGGACGAGGCTCAAGTTCATCTTTTAAAAAAAATCTTTAGTAATTTTAAGTCTTTTGAGTAATGCTTGAAACCTGCTCTTGAAAAGCAGAGAAATCACTGTTACACAAGAACTTCCTTCCAAGGGTCAGAATAAAATCACTAATTAGCATCAGTCATCCTTTCCTCAGATTCTGCAATACTACCATGGGCTTACCAGTGTAAATAGAGCTAACACTGACTGCTTGTTCTGTGCCAAGCTCTTAATTATATTCTCATTTATCTGTATCGTGCCACTAGAACTAGACACTATCATTCTCGTTTTATGCTCAAATAGTTTCAGAAACATAAAATAAGATCGTGAACTTAACCTTTCTACCTCTGCTCTCCAACTAGAACCACCCAATTGTCCTGCCTCCTGTTTTGTACCCAGGTGACCCTCCATCCCCCTATTGGATCATCTCCATAAGCTTCCACAGAGAATTTAAGAACTGCAATAGCAGCTGGGTTATAGATATGTGGTGCTGAGCCCTTCGCCTTAATATCTGTATGTCACTTACTTTTCAACCCCGCAAACCTCCTAACACAAAGTAGGCATTGATAATATTGGAGCAAGACAAGGAAATAAAAAGGCAGAAGGAACTGCTCAAGTCAGTGATTTGTGCCAGTCTAGCATAGGAGGCTACACAGTGAGAAATGCTGTGGGATGCCAATAAAGAGACATCTCTGCTGGCCCCTCTGTATTTGTATTTGGTTCTTATACTTGAGCAAATAATTTAGTTTATCTTTGCCTCTACTTCTCACCTATAAAATGGGAAATTGGGCCAAGTGACTGCTCTGATCTCTGGCAGATCCTACATTCTCTGACTCTACACTTACTTCAAGGGTAGTTTTTTGGTTTTTTTGTTTTTTGTTTTTTTTTTTTGATACTGAGAATCGAACTCAGGACCTTGCACTTGCCAGGCAGGCGCTGTGCCAATGAGCTATATCCCCAGCCCTCAAAGGTAATTCTTGCCAGTACATCAGTGATCATAATAAATTTGTCTCATACTAATGTCCTTTCCAAGTGCCAAGGACTTTGTATGCATCACCTTCCTGGGTTCCTCATAATAATCCTGTGAGGATGGCACTACCACTCTTGTTCAGCAGAGAATGTGATACTTAGCAGGTTTACAAGCCCCAAGTCATGTGCTCAGTAAGAAGCAGGAGGGCAGGGAGCTGGGGGTTTAGCTCAGCGGCAAAGCGCCTGCCTGGCAAGCGCAAGGTCGTGAGTTCGGTTCCCGGTACCGGAGAAAAACCAAAAAAAAAAAAAAAAAAAAAGAAGCAGGAGGGCAGAACTCAATTTGATACACTTAAAAACTGACAGTTCTTCCAGGGTTGGAAACTGTTTAGACTCCCAACTAAATGGCTTCTTAGAAAGCACAAAATACTGTCCTGTGACAGCGTGAAAAGTTTCCAATGTGATTTCCTCAATCAACAGGGAACTGGAATTTGAGGAAAATGAAGTGATCGTTCAGATGTGATTTTTGGAACTGCCGTATTCACAGTCACAACTATATCTCTAACCTTGGGCAAGCTCCTCAGAAAGCATCAGATCACTGCAAACCTGTCAACGCTTGGCCGTCTCTACCGTCTCTCCCAAGACTGGGCCCCTAGAGTACTTTCTGTCTGTCCTATTCAGTTGTCACTTAATCACACACTCCCTTGGCTAGCCTGTTGCTTCTTGTGCCTTAGTCTTGCCTTGCCAACACAAACACAAGTTCCTTAAATAAAGAAACTGAACTTTATATTTCCTTCCAGCCTTATAGTATCTACAGCAGACTTGGGCTCATTAAGTGACCCTCACTTTCATTCAGCCTATTCAGCATATTTTCAGTAAAAGGTCAATGTGCTCTTTCTCTGCTTCAATTCTACTGCCCTAAAGGCTTTAGAAAACCCACAGTCAACTGTTACTCAGCTGGAAACCACCCAGAAGTGTCTTCAAGACCACATTATGCTATTGAGCCCAACATCTGACTGCCAAAAACAACATGATACCAAGATAAATAAGGCAGGGATGTGCCTGCCTTCTGCCTTCTAAGGAGACATTTGAGTCCAGCAGAACTCTTCAGGTGATAGCTCCCATCAGCAAGTTTAAATCATAAGGGAGAGGGAGAGAAGATGATAGAATCTTTAAGCCCTAGGGAATCATGCGAACTCTTTCCCTGCCAGATGTGCCCAGGCCTGCCCTTTTTCTATTAATGCTGAGAGTACTAGATTAAGACTACTTACTTAGACACATGGACGATATGACTGCCATGCTTCTGATTGAAGAAATTCTACACAGCAGCAAACCTTTTAGAAAACACGAAATCGTAGGAGTTAAGTATTTTTAAATCCATCATCCTAAAAGTAACTCTCTATGTAGAGCAAAGGCAGCTTAGGTAAAATCTTGTGATTTCCCTTTGTGGATCTATGAACTTTGCAGAGCAAAAATGGAGAGACATAATCATCGGCTCAGAAACTTCCCCATCTTTGAAGACACTAAACTATAGGGAGATAAGGTCCACCCCTTCTAGGAGTATGCGACATATGATAACAGAGTAGAGTCACAAGAGGCGAAGTTGTTTGTTTTTAGCAACTAAATTCAGAGACATTTTCAGCATACATCCTAGAGCACTAGAAAATATTTTCCTCTCACATTTGGAAAGTTGAAGTACAAAATAGTAAGATACACTAGAAGGTCATTTGTATTTTCATTCTCCACAGAGATAGATCTCAACCAAAAACAGAAAGATAAGGTGAGGATATTAGAGGACAGAATCAAAGATATTGAACAAAAAATACTTGTGATGTGCCAGGCTCTTTTATATATTTTTTTCATTTAATCACCACAAAATTTCCATGAAGTAGGGCTTATTCTTGCTTTGTGCACGAGATTCAGAAAAATTCAAGAGGTCTGGCAGTAAGTGGAAGAACCTAGATTCAGATCTAGAACTTTCCTACTCTGATACCAGGATTTTGGCTACTAAAATTTACTTTACATACCTGCGATAGCAAATGGCTGGGTATCCGGATTGATCTCAGTTTAGCTTGTATGATTAGCATAGTGGAGAGATGAAAAATATAATTCTAAACTTGCCTGGATGCCTGCACTTGTGCTCTGCTTAGGAGGCATGCTGCATCCTCTGGGCTTGCTAGCAAAGAGACAGTGGGTTAAAATGAGGCTAGTATCAAAGGGTAGGGTAAGAGTGCTGACTTTGAATGTGGTCTTTGAAAATGCTCTTATTTGAAAAAGCTGCACTGTGTCAGAGCTGAGCAGAAATCCAGCTGTGACTTCTACTCCGCAGAGTGTTGATAGAGTCTGGATTGCTCAGCTGTGAGGGGTCCGGAAGTGCCTGAAGAGGTGACAAATGCTAGAGGCCTCCTGTAGCCCTCTCAACAGCTGCTGTTGCAAAGAGCAAGGACTGCAGAGATTCACTGCAGCCAAATGCCACAACCACTGCATTCACAGGCTTCTACCTTGAGCTCTCACCTCTAATCATGCAGGATGCAGAGCAAGTACCTCAGGGACAATGATGCCCCTGAGAATTTCAGGGAAGAGCTTAGACACTAGATCATGATAATAACCTAACTCCAATGCAGATTTCACAGGGACCAAGCCAGAGAAATTCTTCCTTGGTCTTTCCCTAGCTCCTCTACTTTGGGTAGTAGATAAAAGCTACAAGTACAGTTAATATAAAATATGATGTAAAGGAAGCACCGGGGACTTTTGATTTTCAAATCCTGATCTTTCAGTGTGCAAGCTATGCAATCTGGATGAGTTAAATAGACCCTTCAAGCCTCCTTGTCTTCATTTAAAAAAAATAACTAAAACAGTAACTTCCTTTTAGAGTTATGGAAAAAATTTAATGAGGTAACTTAAATTGAGACATGGTTGATTTCCAAAACTGTCAACTTTTTTCTCTCTTTCTATGTGTTCATAGAGGGATGAAAATAGCAATTCTTTGCTAAGAAATCTCATGGGGAGAGAAGCTCAAGAACACCAGGTGAAAAAGTAAGCCATCTGTAAGAGACCTTGAAGTGTAACTTAGACTGCCTTAGCTGTCACCAAGGAAATTGAATGGGTTACATAAGGAATGTGTTAAAGTGCTGAGAAATGCCCTTTGCAGTTTCAATTATTTTGGATCCCCAGAATGATCTAAGCATCTATGGGCAATGTGATGAACACAATCAGTACTACCAACATAACATCCTTTGGGTTTGTATTTCACCCCAACTAGAAAACTGTATCCACCAATGTGAAGTTCGTATGTAAATAAGCTTGTTTGGAAGGTATGACTTCATTTTTATCTATGAAGATCTTTCAAGTTCAAACCTCTCTGCTGTTTGTTCTATCAGTGTGTCTTGCAAGTGGCAGAAAACCCAACTTAAACAGGCTAATGGGATTGAAATTAAATGTGTGTACATTAAATGTATGCACATTTAAAAGACATATACAAAAGCAGTGTGAGAAGCCAAAATGAATTGGTTACTGCTATCCTATGAAAGTAGTGTGGAGTTCACACAGCAAAATCAACTGATGGCTGCTGTTACCCTCAGCTCCAGAACAAAGGTCTTTGTGTCTTTACATGTTTATTAACTTCCTTGGTGCTATGCTTTTGGTGTTTATCACAAGCAACTTTATATTTTAGGTTAACGAATAGTGACTGGAAGGTAGAGGAGGGTGAAGCTATTTTAAATTGTTGTCTCCACCATCATCACCTTTCACAGCGCTTTGCTCATAGTGAATAAATGAAGAGAATTTGATAGAAATTAATGAACTTAACACACACATGCATTAAAATGAATAATTGGAAGTCAAAAGTTGAAATAGTTGACCTGGGGAAGAGATTAAGAGGAAACAATGTCAAAATTATATGGTTTCTGTAAGAATGGGAGAAAAGGAAACCAAAAGCCCTTTATTCTAAAATTGCTTTTAGAAATCCCCAACTTCCTTAAGGAATTTACTAAAGCGATTAAGAAGACAAATTGCTCATATTCACCAAAATCCCATGTGCAAAACATGTCTGAACTGTCCCAGACAAGCTAAAAGATGAGTAAATAAAGGAAAAATATTCCAAAAGATAGAGGCAGGTGAATTAATTAGAGTGCAGGAACTAAGGAGGAGGCAAGAGCTGCAATAAGGAAAGCAGCTTTCTAATAATTCCACCAAGCATTTGGGCAAAAAGAAGATAAAGAGAAAATTCACCATTGAAATTACCCAAAAATTCTGACTCACAGGATTAAATTGAGTAACCATCAAAAGCTATTTAGAGGGAGTTGTCATAGCTACACAAGACACAAAGTTGATTAAGTCTCTTAAATACAATCACACTCTTTTTTTAATTAACCTCCAGGCCTATGAGGGCATAGAGAATAGATTGCTTCTATTTTATTAGCAATTGCCAATTTTAATTTGTCAGGATTTCACAGCACAAAAACAGGTATAAGAAATTCAATATAGCCCCACTGTTGGAAAAGATACACCTACTGAGAATGCCCTGTTAAAAGAAAATGTTAGGTGTGCCCATGGATCAGAAGAACATTTGACAACACAAAACAGGATGTGGCAGACTGTGGCAAGTGGACCGATTTCAGCCTGATATCTCTTTTTATAACATTTTAGTAGCAGAGGGCCACACGCAACTGTGCACTGTTGTCCAGTGGCTTTTTTCTGTGCCCAAAAGGCAGAGTAGAATTGTTTTGGTAAGAAGTCTGTTTTCCACAAAGCCTAAAAGATTTAGCATCAACTGGAGCACCTTACAAAACAATTCTGTAAACCACTGGCATTCCAGCCTGTAGGCAACAGGGGTGGTTTTCCTACCAGTGCTCAAAGAGATGGGCTGCTAATGGCAAGAAGGTGGCATGATATTTACCATCATCAGTAATAACTTCCCAGCTGCAAGAGAAGGAGCGTCAAGGAGAGAGATGAGGCCAGTCTCGTTGCTGGCTGGGAGGATCACCAAGAACTCAAGTGGGGGCAAGAGAAGGGAGAACAGAGGTTTATGCCAGGCCTCCATGGAGAGAAAAGAAACAACGAGATGAGCAGTTAGTAGAAAGCTTCCTTTGCCTTTTTCTGCTTCAAAGTGTTTCTTTTGCCTGCTGCTGTGGAACATTTCAATGCTTTATTTCTTTGACCCTCAGAGGATTACCAAACAGTTATTATCTGAGCTCCTAACAAACAATTATTCCAGCTCCTAATTTATACTTCAATCATTTTAACTACTGATCTTATGATCACTTTCAGGCTCTGATCACATTAGTGTCTATTAACTATGCAGCAACCAATAAAATCTGCATGAGAGACTTATTCCATATATACTCCCTTAGTGCAATTTATTAAAATAATGTAGACTATTAACGTTTAAACTAAATGTAATATATATATTTAATATAAAAATTCTCATTACTGTGATTAATAAAAATTTTAGTGTAAGCTGATATTTAGTTAGAGAAAATGAACAAGTTAAGCCAACTGTACTATTTCAGTTACATTAATTTAATTAAATACGCCTGTTACATTATGTAGGATTAGGTACATATACCACTGATAATTCTGACATATTAAAGGAATCAAAAAGTAGAATCCTACTATCAAAGTTACAATTAAATTACCAAAGGTTTTCCTAGATAAAGCTTGCTAACTTCCTTCCCTGAAGTCTCCTCATTCTTCTAGATAGGTCCTCAGGAACTGTACAAGTTGAAAAGTAATACAATTGAATACTACACGATTTTCTTCCTTAAGGAAGTCTCATTTCAACCTGTCCTAGAGAAGTGTGTGTGTGTGTGTGTGTGTGTGTGTGTGTGTGTGTGTGTGTGATTGTGTTTAGTTAGGAAGACAGAGAGAGAGCAGAGAGAGACACAGAGAGAGAGAGAAAGTGTCAGAAAAACAGACACAGGCAGAGAAAGAAACAAATCCAACACTGGTCCTCTACATTGGCTTTATTTATATATCAATATTTTTCCAGTATGATTTCAGAATGTATATGTTGTGCAAATCCCACTGTCTTCCTTCCTTCTTCTTTTGGTGGCTCTTCCACCCGGAGCTAGGCTAACAGAGCTCCCTGACACTTCTGTGCTTTGTGACCTTGGGCAAATAATGACTTCAGCCTGCTTTTCTCATCAGTGAAATGGGAAAGAGACAGAAGATGCTGGAAAGATTAAGTGAGATGGGTACACACAGTGCAGGCTTTAATTGCTCTCCCTTTGAGCTGGGTGCCTTTGCTGCTGACCCTGAAGATGTTATGAGTGCAGGTTTCTCTTTAAGCAGTGTCACATGGGCAGCATGACCGAATTCTCTTCTGCATTTCCAAAGTCTTCCTAGGCTGCCACGCCAATGAATCCACCTTGGTGCACTTTCCTGCTGTCTCTGTATTCTGTGCTGGCAGCATTTTACCAACACTTAAGCTGTCCCATAACTATTCAGGGCTAAATAGTGGAAGAGGACAGTGAGTATATCATTGATACTGAGCTGTCTTTAGTTCAAGCGTGACAGCTTCATGGCCTTGGGTAAGTATTTAGTCTCTCTAAATCTTGGTTTCTATCTCTACCAGTGGGATGACCAATAAGACCACTTACAAGACAATCCTGAATACTACATAATTCCTGCAGACAAAGTACTTAAAAGGGTGTGTGATGCATACTAAGAGCTTGACAACAGTATGTCCAATAACTAAAAGACAGGGACTTCCAAGTGCTTCTCTGCTAGGCCCTGGGTCATGTGCTGTTGGTGACTTGGGAAAAATCCAGAAAGGTGTCTAACAGAGTACCTTGCACTGTGAGGAGCCAATTCCATAAAAGGAGAAGTCAGCATTTTATTTTGCATCATCTTCTCCCACTGTGGGCTAGAAAATGGGACCCTGGCACACTCCCACTCCATGTCCAGTTTAGGATAAGGATCTCCTAAGCCAAGAGGTTGTTCCAAGAAAAGGCACTGGTGTCCCATTCTCAGACTCTATCAGTTAGAGTATCTGCTCAGGAATCACCGGAGCTGCTGGGGTAGCTAGAAACGTGCTCTCTTTCAAAGGCTAGATCAAAGTGAAAAGATGAAAACTGCCCCTAAAATCTTCCACTCTCTGAAATGTGCCATGAGCCCTGACAGCTGACCATGTAGTTTCATGCACCAAAGCTAGGTGCTTCTGCCTGTGCTGCCAGGAAGGGACAGGGATGAGTTGGAAACTCTAACTTTTGGACCTAAGATCAGCACTAATTATTGTAATACTTAAACCGAGAAGAGAACCAGAACCCAGCCTGAATTATCACCCAATCTCCTTAATAGATATGGACAAGAAACTCTCAGGAAAGGTGCTGCCTAATAGGCTGGAACAGATATTCACACCAAATCCATGCCAGTCAAGTGGATTTATTTGGAAAGGACAGTCAAGCAATAATGGGAGGCAATTATTCAATGCAGTGCCGTGGACTTCTGGAGACAGGGAAGAGCCAGTGGCTGCCATTTCACATCTCCCTCTGAAGGGTCTTTGATCACCTGGCCACCCCGTCCCTCCCCTTCATTCCACAGTGATTTGGACTGAAGGCAGCATTGTTCAGGTAGAGCTCTCAGAACTAATGAGTCTTCCTTTCCCCCTTTCTGTGACAAACTAGGTAATAGGACTTGTGTCATCACCTTTGTCAATTTCCCCTGCCCCATGACCCTTATTTATTTCAAAGTTATGTTAGTAACCTAGAAAAGGATTACCTCCTCTGTCAATAAGCCCACCAATTCTGAGTCTGTCCTGTCTTTGCAATTCCATCATGAGGTGCTGTGTGAGGCCAATAGCATGGGCTCTAGGGTCAGACTCCTTGATTTCAATTCTAGACCGAATACCTATTAACTGGGCAAAATGACTCCACTTTCTGCAGTGAAGGTCCTCACCTGCAAAATGGGGCTATCGTAGTACCAACTTCATTGGAAGGTGAAGGAATTTTACAAATCAAATGAGTTCGTACAAGTTCAGGGCAAGTTCATTGAGGGAGTGTGTTGTGCGTAATAAGTGTTCAATACATTTTAGCATTTTCATCACTGTCGTGAGGAATACTTTGCATCTCTGATCTGCTAATTCCAGTTATATGATACGCCTTATGAATTCACCCATGTTTTACTTTAATTTTCTGAATTATATACATCTGAATAAATTATAGGTGAAACCCAGCTCTTTTTGATTTTTAAAATTTATCATTTGTTCAATTTTTGTCTTCAAAAATCTGTTTAAGTTCTCTTTCCCATTCATCTGTGAACTCTTGAGTTACTGTTTAATAAAGTTTATTGAAAAAACTTAACTAGTATTGGTTTTAAGCCCAATTATTCATCATTTTTTGCTTCACCCATGTGCTAGACTTTTTTATATGATCATCCTATGCTTCTACTACTTAACATCTGATTAATGCATTAGTGTCCTGCATCTATTCTTCCTTATATTCATGTTATCTTCAGGAAATTCTCATTTCCAGATACAAAATCTGCACCTCAGATTTCTATAACTTGCCTCAGCTTTACATTTATATTCTTTATATTTAAATCTATATAATATGTATACAGTATATAGATACAAAATTAACTTCCTGACAGAGAACTATTGTCACTGGCCCTTTCAGTGATATGTTTTATATGTTTTACACATTTCTCTTATGCGTTTCCTAATGAAATATTAAATCATATTTTCTTTTGCCTCTCTCAAATTTAAGGACTTTTTAAAATGTGCTGTGACTTAAAATAACACATATGCTGAAAATAATAACTTTAATAACACCTTGTGTAATAACATGGGCCTAATAGTTCTCATATGGTTTTTGAATGAGCTGTACTGAGTTTTTGGTAAGTTCAAGGGCTTCTTTATGGAGGTGGGTAATGTTTAAGTTGTGACTGGAACCATCCAGTGAGGATACAAAAGCAATCAGGACAAAGGCTAGATGACCATGAACACAGAAGGCAGAAACTTTAGATGTCTTTGGCAAGCCAGAAACCATAAATAGAACACAGATGTGTGGATGGCATAGGATGAAGATTCTTTCTTATAAATAAACCTATATAACTTTGTTTTGTTTTATATATTTAAGGGGTACAATATGATGCTTGATACTGATTTATAGTGGTTTATGTATACTTATACATAATAGCTATGATAGCCAAGCAAAGGGACATACCCATCACTTCACATCTTCTAAGCAAGTGCGAAAAACTGGATGAGATAATTAAAAGCTTTTAGAGCTATGCCAAGGAATCTTGCCTCATCCCAGTACTTGGATCAGCAAAGACTCATAATCAGAAGTAACTTGGTGAAATTAATAGTGATTGAAAAAGGGAAAGGATGGAGGAAGAGAGGAGAATGATTAGGAAGCTTCAGAAATGGATTAGACAAATCAGTAATAAAGGTTTAAATGAAGGTGGTGTAGCTAGAAAAAGCAAGATACTATATTTCCAAGGGATGAAACTGAAAGACTTTGGCACACTTACCCTGCTCTGAAAAGTGAAATATGCAGTGTTTTTCTTTAATGTTTATTGAATAACTCTAACATCCTATGAGGTATGATCAAAGAATATAAAGGATGCTTAAAAACTATTACAACAAAACACACATTGCCATTAACCCTTCTCAGAAAACTCCTTCTTTGCACATACTCATCTAGTAATTCTTGTCACTTTTTTTTTAATTTTAAAGAGAGTAGTACATGAGAAACAAACAAAAGAATAGAACAGTAGCAGCGTACTTAAGATCCTCTTCACCCATTTCTGTACTGAAGAAAGTGTTATGTAGAAAGCAGAGATACAGACAAAAGTTAGTATCCACTATTTAAAAACCAGAATATTTTATGTACAAATCCAGATGTATAACTTTTGTTGTAAACAAGATAGTGCAGGACTTCTCCTGGAGCTCACCAGCCTTTTTACGATACTTCCGCCTCAAAGCTGAGGCACAGGGTCACAGCCTAGACTCTTCCAGTTTACTCTGTTCTTTCTCTCATTTCCAGGCTGCTTTATGAATTGATTTCATTGCCACAATTCTATGAATTTATGCACAGATACTATTTCAGATCTTTTTGGAAGATTTATAGCCTGGGATGGTGACCGAAGCTTTAGTTTGGAGTTACGCCTCTTTATCAACTGTGCATAAACAAGTACTATAGGTATTTAAGGGAACTCAAAACCTATTTTTTTCCAGTTGAAAAATAGGACAAGAAATTAGGTGCTTTTAATCATATTTCAAGGCCGAGACTCTGTTTCTGCACCTTCTTTGCACTATTGCTGACCAGCATGGAGAAGATCATCTGTGCACATGGTCTGCATTCAGTACAGTCCTCTTTGGCTCCATTTTGATTATGCCCAGCTACTGGAGCACTGAGACATAAAACATACCAAGCTAATTGGACCAGCATGCTCAGAATCATTTTGATTTCACTGTTTCACTCAAATGTGTGTCATCTAGGCCCCAATGGCGTCTGGACTAACTGGCTTCCACAAGACTCCATATATGACAGGTGAGTGTGAGTTATTTTGCAAGAGAAGGCTTAGTCCAGTCAGGAAAAAAGGGATCCACTTTACCAATAATGCAAAGCAAAAGAAAAAAGGTTGTCTCATTAATAGCCAAGACATTTTTAAAATCAAATCTGTTTTCTGACTGTACCATAATTTTCTGTGGCTGACAGACCTTGTTTCTGGCACCCGCTTATTCTATCTGCCAAGCTAAGGGCCATGAAGACCTTTGAGCTATAAGGAAGGAAATGTATCTAGATCTAAAAGATATCATTATATAACTACCAAAAGAATACCATTTTCACCGAATCATTAAAAAGTCCAGTCTTTGCTAAATTTAAGAAATTTCGTGCAAATAACTCAATCTCAGTAACTTAGCTCCCAGAGACTTTCTCTTCCCAAACACCATACAGACCTGTCTCTATGCCATAAAATGATTAGGATCTTCATTTCAGTAGATAGTACACAGTTTTGTTTTATTTGTGAAAGTCCCCAGGGTTATCTGAAGAAACAGAGAGATTAACTTAGTCAGTTTGCGGTTTGAGCCTGAATTTTGCAAAGCTGTGTCTCTTAATCCTACCCTGAGTTTAAAATACGGCACACTTGGACAATCTGGTTCTCTCCAGGGAACATACTAACTCAGGAGTTTTTTTATGCATCTGAAGTCCACCATATGGAACAACTGTGTCATTAAAATGAGCATTAAGAAGATTTGTTCACTCAGCTAGATTTAGGTAGATAATAACACTTGGCACTTATGTAGTGCTTTTCACCTGTCCATCTCATAGTAAGCAATTTGTAAACACATATTGTTACAAACTCTTTATAAGCCAGAGGTTGGTTAGCTTTCCCTTGTGTAAAAAGCCCTGCCTGCTTGCCATACAAGAAGGCTATGCCAAGACAGGACATAGCGCAAAATCAAGACAAAAACAAAGCCATCAAAAAATGTTACTTACGGGGCTGGGGATTTAGCTCAGCGGCAAAAAGCGCCTGTCTGGCAAGCGCAAGGTCGTGAGTTCGGTTCCCGGTACCGGAGGGGGAAAAAAAAAAATGTTACTTACATATTATCTCACACATATCCTTTCCAATTGTAACAGCGGTTTGTTCTCCCTCAGGTCAGAAAAAGAGGGGCACTGTGTATATGGCGCAACTGTCTTATCTAGCCTTAGCTCCACAAAACCAGAATTTCATAGTAAGCATAATATCATTAATTATATTAACCAGGAATGAAATTTGTCAAAACCTCATAACCACTTCCACTTTAGTAATTCAGTGTTCTGATAATACGAATTAATAGGATTCCTATGCAATTTCAATTAGGTTTTCCGTAATTGTCATTGCATTTGCAGGTCTAGGTCTTTGAGTCTGTTTTACAATAGGTCGGAACGCAAAGGAAAGGGGTAATTCATTGAGTTCTCTAAATCACTACATTCTCATACAACTTATTTGTATGTTTTCCCCTCCGATCACAGTCTGCCTATTCATTCAGTGCTTATACTCTCTTTGCACGCTACCTTTCCTCTGTGATTTCTTTACTCATGTAGCACAAAGCACCTCTAGGGAATAAACTGGATATAATCAAGAGAAAAACTGAGCTTCTATTTTCATTTAGCAAAAAAATCTGCTTATATAAATTATAAAAATACATCTTAAAATATATTCTACATATATGTGCATCACTTCAAAGAAGTTTGTTAATGAAATAGAACAAAACTCAGCATAAAGTTCACCTTCTGAGAGGTGCAAAATGGGGCACAGGGTAGAAGCTTGTGTTCAAGCAAACATTTCATCATGTGACATAAATGGACAAAATAATGCAGCCGACTTCAGACTGCAGCAGACAATAGTAAAAGGATCCCACTGATATGGTCTAGATAATATGCACTTCATATAAGAATTCCTTTCTGCTGGGCATGGTGATGCACATCTGTAATCCCAGCACTTAGGAGACTGAGGCAGAAGGATCACTGAGAGTTTGAGGCCAGCCTGGGCTACATAATGAACTCAAGGCCAGCCTGAACTACATTTTAAAAAGCCTTATCTCAAAAAAAGAAAAAAATTATTTTTTTCTGTACAATTGCCAGATAATCAAAGCATCAATTTTTAAAGAGTTTGCTAATCATTAACATAGTTTCCATAGTGCCCTGAAAAAACATGGAAAACTCAAATGACTACAGACAATACGCAATTAACATTATTGAATGAATTATGCAGGTACAAATAACAGGAAGGAATGTATAAGGATAGTTTGTTGTAATTACTATTTTTAGAACATAAATATATATGCTTAAATATTTATAAATTTATTTATATGCAAGTATCTGATAGGTAAATGCATGCTCACATATGCAAATACCTATATGTTCCACAATTTTAAAAATAAATATAGTGGGACCCCAACAAACTAGAAAACATGTGTGCATCCTTTGAAATGGGTAGCTGCTCCTCAGCTGCACATAACTGCCTCCATGAAAGTGTGTACTTCCAGTGTAGACAGATATTTTCACTTCCCAAGTGAAAATGAAATTTTGATATTTTAAATGTGAAAACTTTTAATTTTTAAATGTTGGCTCCAATTTTTAAAGACCCTGTGCCTGTGAGGCAGTAGCACTACAGCTAGTCAAATCTTTCTAGTTGGCTAGAATCTTGGTATCTCTAGGGTTTGGTAAAAGCTTGTTTTTTATATCTTGGGATAAAGATATAAACCATGAATTATTTAAGATTTAGCTTCCAGCACTGAGAGAAATAAATATTCACAAAATAAATTAGTTTACTATTTAGAAATGGTTTCTTTAAAAAATGTGTCTCTGGGGCTGGGGATTTAGCTCAGCCGCACGTCGCCTGCCTGGCAAGCACAACATCGTGAGTTTGATTCCCGGTACTGGGAAAAAACAAACGAACAAACAAAAATATGTCTCTGGATGAGATTTGTCTTAAATATAAAAGCAAAAGCTCTTAAAAATCAATAAGAAAAATGTTTATAGAAATCCATGCATAAATGTGAGTAAATTGTATACACAATCAAATATTAGAAGAAAAGAGCACATAACTATTAAATATAGAAAAGAATGCTTAATCTCAGTGTAATATAACTCAATATGAAAATTTATTAAACATTAAAAATTTAAATTAAATGCAAAAACAAATAATCATATATGTCATAGAATTAAGATGCCACACACATGTTTTAAGTCACAACAGACTTCTGAAGAATTTTATTTTGTGGGATGGTGTTATAGTTGATACCTTGTGTCAACTTGAGTCTAGAAGCTTAACTAAGTGACTCAGCAGTTCTACATGCTGGGTGAAAAGGACACCCCCTTCTTGTTTTAGAATATTGTTCATTGTGTCAACTTGAGGTTAGAAGGTTAACTAGGTGACTGAGCAGGAGTGAGGGTCCTTACTTTGTATTCATCCTGAGCCTGTGCAGGAGGAGGGCAGGGAGATGGGGGTGTGAGTGGATAGCCCATATACTATATAAGGAGAGAAAAAGGACTCTCGCTCCCCTCTTGTGCTTTCGCTGCTTTTGGTATCTTCTGCCACCTTAAAGTGTTGTGCCTGTGCCTTGCCATCCTACCTTGGAGCCAGCTGATTATGGACTGAAACCTCTACAAACTGTGAGGCTTCCTTCCTTAATTTGGGGTGTTGAGTATTTTGTCTCAGTAACAAGAGGAAAGTAACCAAGACAGATGGTCTCAGACTCTATCATTAGAAGGTAATTCTTCTACTGAAAGATTAGATAAATGTGGTACCTGTATTAAGTGGAAGAAGTAAATTTTATCTAACAATCATAAGAACCAGATTCTACTCCTAGACATGACATAAGTGACACTGTGCAGATCAAAATACAACCTCCCTCTTCTTTACATTCCTTTTCAGCTAAAAAGAAATCTATGTCTTATACGATTTTTGTGAGCCAGTTTTTAATGTGGCATGTGGGGGATCTATTTTGTTTTGGTCTCAATTACTTTTGAATTCCTCTTGGAGTATAGGAAACTTTAAATTCTTTCCTGCATAGCAGTAAATTGTGAGAAGTCTGTGGAGTTGTTTTAGGATATCTGATTTAAAAGACCCCTTTCCCATGTATCTCTTTTGCTGCCATGGTCTGTGGGTATAGAGAATTCTGTAAGGCTTGCCAGCACTTGGGAAGTGAAACATAGCTCTCTCTTTAGTTAAGAACCTACAGAGATATATAGCATTTCTTTATGTATCTTTCCTTATGCATATGTCCACTGGCATTGGCAAGTGGGTGAGAAGACGTGGAAACCCCCAAATGTTGGGACACATAAGATCTTATGTGGGGCTGGGGATTTAGCTCAGCGGCAAAAGCGCTTGCCTGGCAAGCGCAAGGTCGTGAGTTCGGTTCCTGGTACCGGAGAAAAACCAAAACCAAAAAAAAAAAAAGATCTTATGTATCTTATGTTGGTACATAAGAACTGTTGGCATAGGCAACTGAAAAGAGTTAGCTATGTAGGTCCAAAATCAAAATAATGTGGTGTCACAAGATATAGCTGATGGGAGAACAAACAAGATGGTTTCCAAAAAGGTGTTCATTAAGTGCAAGTCATTATTCAGTTTAAAAATAGCAGCTTCAGTGAAATAATGGAAGTGAAATATAAGTGGAGTTGGCTGAAGAACAATTAGGGGACAATAGTAGAATAAGCGCACGTGTTTAACTTCATTCTCACTTAAAACTCCACTAGCAAAATGGAAAAGGTATTGTTGGAATAGAAAGTGTGGAGAATCAGACTGAGACAACTAGATGTAAAGTTATGAATGCATTCTACAATAGAGAAAAGCTTGAAACCGTGTATGTGTCCAGTAGTAGAAGAATGAATAAACAGACTTATAAGATCTTACAAGGAAACACCACTGAATAAAAATACACTCAGTGCATGCAGCAATATGGACAAATCCTAAAGTTATTCTATGAGGGAAGCTACATACAAGAGTAGAACACATGGTCTGACTCCATCTATATGAAAGTCAAAGTATTAAAAAGTATTCTACATTGAGAGAAAAATCCGAGTTGTTATTATCTCTGAGAAATGGGGGCAATTGCCTGTGAATGTGAATCACTTCTGTGTGACTGAAAGGTTCCTAATGTGTGGTGTAAAGGTTAACCTCTTTCCAACTTTATAAGGGGTTTTGTTACCCAGGTGTGTGTTTGAATTTTCGCAGTTACAGCCTTAATCATACATTTAATTGTTTGTAAATTTTATCTCAAAAGTAAATAGCTGTAAAGTAGTATTGAACTCTATAGTACATTCGCCAATATTTAGAGGAAGGTGTAGTAATGTCGCTAAGTTATTTTGAAATGCAACCAAAATATTACAGGTGAATAGATGGACAAATACATGATAACACAAGTACTGAAAAATTATAATGATAGAATCTAAGTGGTATGTGTATAATCACTGTGAATGTCTTACAACTTTGTCTTATGTTTGAAATTTTTCAAGTTTCATCTGTCATATGGGGGAGGTAGCAATGACCACATGTGTGTTTCTCTTTAGGATTCTTCATTCTATTGGAATAATTCTTGATTCTGTCGTTTATTAGCCAATGCCGTGCTTTCTTGTGTATTCTAGCTTTGTATTGACTTTTCCTTCAACACTATGTTGGATAATTTTAACCCTGTGCTTTCACAATAAATTTTGGGATCAGTGTGTCAATTATCACAGCACTCTTTCTGAGATCTTAATTTGGATTTAATTGATTCTATGGATCACTTTAGATGAGATTGACATCTTTGCTACAGTAGATTTTCAATTTGTGAATACATTATCTTCCTTTACTTATTTTTTTTCTTTAGTTTCTCGCAATGTTCTGAAGCCTTTCAAAAAGTCTCAAATTCCTTTTTGCTATATTTTCTCCTATGCATTCAGAAGTTTTTATTGTATTAAAGTGTTACCTATTGTATTTTTAATTGCTAGAATATATATATATACCAAGGTAATGAGCTAGATATCTTTGGAGAAGTGCCAAGTTCTAGACTTGGGCCAAGAAAGATAAGACAAGCTTATGACACCTTAAAGTATCATAAAATAAGGAAGTGCTCAGAAAAAAAAAATTTCATGAGAGCATGCCAAAGCAACATAGACACTAGCTGAAAGTTCTCCAAATAGCCAAAGCTGAAAGAATTTGAGCAACAAAACAAAGTGGCATTTTTGAATTATAACCTAACTCATAAAACAGCATCCTTGTGTCTATACTGATATCAGTAAATGACTGGATAAATAAATAAATAAGACAGACAATCCCTCCTGCAAAATTTTAAACCAATTCATGCAGCCACTCAGGGCTCAAGAGGAAGGAGCACGCGTCTCTACTTCCTCGATGTGGGCTGCCTACAGTGACTTCTGTTCTAAGAGTTCAACAGGGGACAAGGAGGAGTGAATGAAAAAACCTGATGAATTCAGCATCAAACAGATGATCAAGAACAAAATCAGCGGTCGTAATCATCCTGATAGTATGTGCTCTTGTGTGATGTGGTTACAATGACACTTTACCTCTACAGTCTATTTCTCCAAAGGCTTAAGTAACTTTAGGCTAATCATGAAAAAAATCAGACAAATCCAGTAAAAAGATACCCTATAAAACACCTCACCATTGATCCTAAAACTGTCAGAGGGCATAAGAAGAAAAAAAAAAAGAACATCTTAGAAATTGTCACAGTGAGCAAGAGCCGAAAGAGTCATGACAACTAAGTGGTATCTTGCATGAAATCCTGGAACAGAAAAGCAGCACTAGAAAAAAATTAAATAAAAATCAAAATCTCAGAGGAAGTGTGAAAACTGATACTGGCCCTAAAATTATTGTGAAAGCAGGGCTAAAATTAGCCAACATAGAGTTGAAGAAGTTAGCGCAAAGCTAGAATAAACAAGAAAGCATGGCACTGGCTAATAAACAATGGATCAAGAATTATGCCAACAGAATTAAGAATCTTAAAGAGAAACACACATGTGGTCATTGCTACCTCCCCCATATGAAAGATGAAACATGAAAAGTTTGAAACATAACATCAGGCAAAGTTCTAAGAAGGCTTTAAAATATTTTTTAAAATAAACATTATTTTATAACTTTTGTGTTGGAATAGTTTTATATTTACAGAAGAAGCAAGTAGTAGAGAGTGACCCTACAACTCTCACTCCGTTTTCCTTATTATTGTGATACATTAGTGTGGTACCTATATTTGTGACAGTTAATAATCCAATATTGATACAACAACATTAAGTAAACCAGCCTGCACTACAAAGTGAGACTCTGTCTCAAAAAATAGAGTATATAAGTTCCCTTCTATCTTTTTATTTGATGAGCATTCTCTTTATATGAATGTGTGCTAAAATCTTGCCAAATGCTTTCTGCTCTGTTTATACAGCCATATAACTTTTACATTTGTTTTATTAATGTAGCAAATTACATCATTTCATTTGTTTCAAATGTTAAACATAGCATTATTTAAGTAAACTCCACTTTGTTGTGATGTTTATCTTTTCATAAATCACTAAATTAAATTTTCTGAAGATATTATTCACTATTTTTGCATACAAGATCACAAAAAAATTAGCCTTCCTGTTATGTTTATTTTTTTCATCAGAGTTTGATATCAGGATATTGCCAGCTTTGTATAGTGAATTTGGAATTGTTTCTTCCTTTCCTACACTTGAAAAGCATTTGTAAGTTTGATGCTATTTCTTTATAAATGTGTGTAAGATATTATCTGTGAAGGGAAGCTTTAAACCAAAGATTCAATTGCATTTATATATCTGTTAGTATTCAAATTTTCTGTTTTATCTTGTGTCAGCTTGGCTATTTGTTATATTTTTTGTAATGAATTTCATTTGACTCTCCAATATCATCATCAAAGATGTCCTGTGTGTTATTTTAATCTAATATTTTAAATTTTATTTTAAAAAGAAAAAATATAAAAAACAATAAAACAGAATATGAAAACAATATAATAGGAGATTAACAATGGTTAATATACTGCTATTATTATCTTCAAATTAGTTGCTTAGATTACAAGGTATAGGCATGTATAACTGATCAAACGATATTGACACAAACGGTTTTATTCAATGAACTAAAAAAGTCAGTATCATACTATCTTACGTATGTATATTTTTTCCCTTCCTTCTTTTCTCCTTTTACCCATCCCAGTTGTTCTTTCTTTTTGAGAGTTTCTTTCCCTTTCAGAATATCTAATTATGTTGCCTTTAATACCTGAACAATCTGCAGTAGTATCTTTAAATTCCTGCTTATGATTTCTCTTAACCAAATTTGCTAAGAGCTTACCAATTATTTTTTTAAAATATCTGGGTTTGGTTGCCATATGATATTCCCCAAATCTAGTAGTAACCCCCAGAAGAAATGCATGTTTCTCTATGTCTGGCATCATGGAACTTCCAGGCATTCTTACTCAGAAGGAGAACAAAGTTCTTTTACAAGACGCTAACAAAATCAAATCAAATCAAGTCAACAAAAACCTTCCTCACTCTGAGCCTTTGGCAGGCCTATGATTAGGAATATAGTTTGACTGAAGGCAATTTTGAAACTAGTGTGCTTTGATGATAGAAAGGATGGCCCAGAATGGGTATGCCTTCCTGTATGTTGTCCATCTTTCAACTTTGGTGAGGTGATGAGTGAAACTGGGAAATTTCCCTAGAAAGGCTTAAAATCAGAAAAATTTTCACACTGATCTATGTGTGTGGAAGCTAGGGGTAGCTGCTTGATAGAGATGCCTCCTTATTAAGGCTGCCTCTAGCCTGATTCAATCATAATATTGGAAATAGAACCTGATTCAAGATAATAAAGTCATGGGTATTTTGAGTGGTTTTGTTGCTGTTGTTGCTGTTGTTGTTTTGGGAGGTTTCAGGATGGCCTAGAACTCACTTTATACCCTAGGCTAGTCCCAAACTCTCAGCAATCCTCCTTCTTCAAACTCCTGAGTGCTGGGATTACAGGTGTGTGCCACCACTCCTGCCTGGCATTGCTATTTTGATTGGGATTCCTTTAAACCTATCAGTTTTGGAAGTATGGCCAATTTGACAGTAGTGGTCCTGCCTATCCAGAAACAGGGAATATCTTTCTATTTTCTGATGTCTTTTTCGGTCTCCTTTTTTAGGATACTGTAGTGGTTTTTCACTTCTTGGTTAGGTGAGTTTCTAAGTATGTATTTAACCTTTCTTTATGCTATTGTGGATGGTATTGTTTTCCTAATATCCTTTTTAAAAAGATAACAAAGCTATTGGATTAATTAACACACTTGTACGTTTGGTTTCATTAGTAAATTTGTCAATTTGTCTGCAAAATTGTATTAATTGATCATTGTCCTATTAGACAAGCATATCAAAATAAGGTTAAAAAGCTCACTAAAAGTACTTATTGGGAATTGAAATTTTAGCATGTCTTATGTAAACGTCATATATAAAAACATGTGTATGAAAGTCTTCATATGTCTTTCCATTAAAAATTAAAATTAGTATTTAGAAATAGCTAAACTACACATTGACTTCTTTGCAAGGCAAGTGAAGCCTGGAAATTGTCTTTCAGTCCATCTGTAAGCAAGCATGTTTCACATCACAATTATGACACATGAATCTTAACTTTGAACGAGACAAAACAAACATAAAATTAGCACTGGTGGGAAACCCCTGCCACTCAATTTGTGTTAGGCTTAACACCTTCTTATTTTATACATCCTTCCACATAAACAGTTTTATATTAGCCTCTGATATGGTGTTTGCCACCAGTTTAATGTTGAGCTGTTTAAAGGCTCTAATTAGCAGTTTTAATACAGAAGGGAACACATATATTGGAAAAATCCTGTAAACTCAGAATACCCTTTGGGCCTTGCCATTTGTGTGAGAGATAACTCAGTGAAAAATATACTATATTGTTAATCAAAAGACTTTCATGAATGTAGTCAATCACAGGAGGAATATAGGCCATGCCTTTATAAACAAATGAAGAAAAATGATAAATCTCATTTAGGCTGAACACGGTAATCCTCACAATGAGCAGATGCATTTATAAAACTGGGTGTGTTTCATAATAATGATAAAATATTACAACTGTATATGCATTCAGTTGACATGTATATGTTGTACACAATTTTAGCTCAACTGGCAACACATTGATTAAATTAACACTGTATTTATTTCTTTCTATCACTTCCAATAATGCCAAAATTTTATACATATATATATTAACTTTAATAGAAAATAAAAGATTATTTTCAAATATTTTGCACAGTTTTGAAAATGCAAAAATGTATTTAATTTTCAAAGGATTCCAGAAACACATTCTTGTGTGATCTGGAATGTCCACATAACTTCATTATTTCTTCTTAAGTGACATTTAACATAGCCAGTTATTTATAACTTGGAGGAATGCTTTTTTCCTTCCAATTTTCCTCATACCTTGCTCAGATAGTTCTAGTTAATACTTCTAGAATATGTAAATAATTATATCCCTGAGTGCTTTAAAATTACACTAATTCCTACACCATTAAGGAAGGAAAATGTTTCTGCTTTTTGATGCATTATAAGTGGGAGATATTAATTTCTAAATGAAATTATGCATAAGCAGTAGAAAAGCTTTGTACTGAGATAATATTTAAACATAAAATGTTAAGCATCTTAGGATTTATAAATGATTAAAAGCAAATAGGAAAATACAATCTTATTATATTTGGGTTTGGGGACCCTCTCCAATCGATGCAATTTTCTAGTCCCTAAACCAAAAAGTGTCTTTCTGTTTTAAAATTGTTTAGTTGCTAGGATAACAAGTTTGGACCATAGCAAAGACTCAAAGCCAAAGAAATGGCATACTTCAATAAGTATGTTTATGCCAAGCTATATAAATGAAATATAAACAGCAGAGTAATCTGTTTTGTTTTTATTGTTCCTGCTTTATCATTTGCACAGCCTGCCACTAAGCCATATAAGTTCTAAAGCAAGTTTTGAAAATTTGAAGAAAATTAACTCATGTCAAGTTATATATATTATTTACTAATATAGTACTAATCGTACCTTTACTATTTTTGTAGCTTTTAAAATAGTACTGAAATGATGGAATTGTCCCATTTTAAGTAGAAATTTCCACACAATTGGGTAATTTCAATTCTTTCCAGCTTTATTCCACTATTAGAAACAGATTTAGTGAAAAATCTCATATATTTGGCTTGAAAAAATATTCTTTTTTTCAGAAGGCATAAAGTGGGTTGACACTTAAGTTTATTTCCTTTCATGTCTTTCTTTGAATAATGTTTTGTGTTACAGACTAATGAGGATCATACAGTGAACTCAATGTACTTAATGCATATTCTTTCACTAGACTTTGAGCATTTATTTTGAAGGACTGCCACGACCCTTAATGAGCAGTTTTGCATAGGCTGGGAGGATATTCACATTGAGCAAGCCTTTCAAGGTAGTCTCTCTGCGTCTAGTGAATATAGAATTTCATGTCTCCATTTGTGAGAGATGACACTGTTGCTTAATAAACATACAGCTGTTCTCTACAATGGAATTGGAGTATGACTGTAAGAGTTCAGATCTGGGAAACGACAACACCTCCTGCTCTTTATAAGTATACGATATTAAATTATATGACAATAGTGTTGGTTTCCAGGATGGCTGCAGTAAAGCACCACAAAATATTTGGCTTGAAGCAGACATTTATTGTGTCAAAGTTCTAGAAGCCAGTTATCCCAGGTGTTAATAGGGACTTGATCTCTGTAAAGTCTCTAGTGATGACTCCTTCTTGCCTTTCTCTAGCTTTTCCTTGGTGACCTTCAATCCCTGGCATTCCTTGGCTTGTGGGTGCATCCAGTCTCTTGCTCTATAAGTTGCATGCTGTTCTTCTCTGTGTTTTAGGCTGTCATCTTATCAAGACCATGAGTCCAGTGAATTAAGGGCCCACTCTACTGTAATATAACCCCATTTTAACTAATCACAACTGCAATGACCCTACTTCAAATAAGGCCCATTCTGAGGTACTTGGAGGTAGAACTTCAGCGGATCTTTCAGGGGTCACAGTTCAACTTATCACCACCATGCAGCAGTATCAGGTGTAAACTAACTTGATGTACCCTGGCCTGAACCTCTGGTGATGATTTTTTTCTGGATCATCTTCTTTCTTTTTGGCATAGTCCCACTGTCTACCAAGGGCTTTAAAGGGAGAGATACTTTTCTCCTGTAGACACCAGTCAGATGGAAGAAAATGCAGGAAAGTGTAGAGGTTAGGATTGCTTAGAATCACTTCTTCCCAGATATAGCAACAAGCATGCAGCCTTTAATGCATATGATTTTTGATTTTTTTTGGAAGAAATTAAAATTTACTCCCCTCTTGACATTGCTAGGAACTCTTTTTTCTTTAAAGTTCTTTTGTAGATATCTCATCTCAACCCACGAGATGTGTTCTGTTCTCCATCAGTCCCATCCTGTGGGGACCACTAATCTCTACAACATCATAGATAATGTCCAATTCACCAATGGGAAAAAACCTATTTGAAAAAAACAAAGAAAGTGTTGAAAAACACAATGCAGAGGAACAAACTGGCATTACCTCCCGCTTCAGCCTTTATCTTCTAAGTTCTTTCTGCAGACTATTAAATGATGTTCGGTTTCTTTTCCCTTTTTATTTTTCTTTTTCTGGAGGGGAGGAGAAGTCAGTGAGTTTTTTGAAAAGGCTCACAACAGAGAAGTCACTTTTGAATGAATGACATGTAAGGCAAGATAAATTTACATCTTTCAGGCCTAATGAAAACAAGGTCAGCTTTGTCTGGAATTTGCTGAGAAGTCATTGAAGGTGAACACTGGCTCCCCACTGGTCATGATGGGGTACAATCCAGAGAAACATGAGCTAAAGAGACTTCATGTGTAACTGTAGGTTGATCATCCCCAACTTCCCACAAAGGCCTCTCATTTCTTTTTGCAATGAATGTATGATAACCTATGCAGGCCAGTTCCTCCATCACCAAGCTGTACACTGACTCTTGACATTTGCCTAATTATCTTTTCTCATCATCAGTCATCTCTTGAAGTCTGTGCTTCATTCAAATGCCAGGTATTTCCGAAATTAATCACATCATTGAAAGCGGCATCTTTTCATGTAAATGGACGTTATTATCTGGATCAGAAAGCCTCCCCTTTGAGCAGCAAAAGCCCATTTGTAGGGAAAGTGTCTAAAATCTGACATCCTGCCTTCCCAAGAAAGATTCTGAGTGTTGACCTCCCAGCAAGCACCAAGCATCCATCACTATTAGCTTGTGTGTGTGTGTGTGTGTGTATGTGTGTGTGTACACCCATACATGCCCCAAACACACATGCAGCCCTTAGCTGTAGGCCTCAAGCTGGCTGCATGTTAATCTGCCCATTGTTTCAGGGTGACTGCCTCTCCAGTATTTAAGGACAAAGCGTTTTTGCATAAACATCTATGGAAATTATTTTATGTTTACTTCAAGGGCCATCACCCTATCTCTATTGCAACTATGTTAGGGGAAGGCAAAGAGTCTTTGTCTCCTTGTAAATCTACAGATTACAGACAGGGTTTAGCATGTTAGCCAGCATACTCCTCTTTCATTTAAAGGCATTTTGCAAATGTTTGAGGATAACTGGACTGAATCAACACATGGCCTTACTTGGCTTCTCTCTAAATTTGGGGATAAGAGTTAGAAGATGTCTGAGAACTGGGAAAAGTGCTATCAAGTTCAGTTTCTAAGTGTATCACATTTAGTCCATGAAGGATAGACAAATAAGCTATAGAAAACAAGAAATTCCCACTTGTAGAAGTATCACCAAAATGCTAACATGACATACCATAGGGGTGCATATTCAAATCTAAAGCATTGGTCAGGACTCTCTTATCCTTAATAAGCAGCCAGTGTGCCTGATGGTGAACACCCCATAGCACCTAGTCTGCACTCCCAACCCCTCCCGGGTGTACAGTGACATCCACCTAAGAAAAGTCCGTTCTACATCTCAAACTCAAATTTCTTTGACTTTGTGTTGTAACAACTGGGTGTTGATGGGTTGGTTTTTCCTCTGGGACAAGAACAGAAGAATATTATTAATTGTTTGTAACCTCTCCTGAGTGAAAAAAATTAATATTGTAATGGAAACTGACAAAAACCAGGAAATTAAAAAGTTAAGACTAAAACTCCTTTGTGGTTTGTTCTCTTTTTGAGTATTATAAAATGAAATTAGTGAGGATAATTTGCTAGAGGAAAAAGCTAGTCACAGAGTTCACTAAGAAAGAGAAAAAATATATTTGAAACAAAAAACGTTTTCCTCTCTTGATGCCATGTGATACTTGGTTTTCCTGTATGCTACTTTCTCTTAACTACTCTGTTTTCCTTAATGTGAAGGCATTTGTTAACCAAAGGAGAACAAAATTCTCCTCTTCTTTGTCTTCAAGAAGGCTAGGTAATACTTTTTTCACTCTTCAATATAAACCAAGATAGATGGAAAAAATTCAGGAATATCCTAAATCAGAATTGATAGAGAGCAGAGTATCTGGAGATTGGAAATACTGGTTTTGGAGTTTTCCATTAAGGTCCAAAGTATTATAAGAAAAATAAATATAAAAATCAATTCTTTAAGAAAGAACTCACTTCCTCCATTCCATGTGGTGTTTGAAGATTAGCCAAAAGAAAAAAGGGAGTATCATTCAAGAAACAACTGTAGGCTGTTGGCCAGCAGTTCTGAGCATTCATCCTTTCCCCTTTGCTATGAATGTTTCTAAGGAAGAAATTCCGTGCGGGAGTTGTGCTTCTCAGGGTTTGTCTCAGCCCCCAAACCTTCCTTTTCAAATCTGGCTTCAGCCTTCATATTAATCTTGGGTTTCATTCTTCTCCTCGCCTCAGCCTGGTGTTACCAGTCTTTGTACTTTGATGTATCATTACTGTTCTCTCACTTTGCACCACACCAAAGACTGGTTGGCTCCTCGTGATTTCCATGGCTCTTTGCACATAACCTCCCAGGTTTTAAAATTCCATTCAGAACTGTGCGCTTAAAAGCTAGTGTAAGAAACTGAAGAGCAAATAAAATCTACAAGGTACAATAGAGATTGTGAAAGGGTAATAAACTGCTCAAAAGGAAAGAACAACTGGGGTAAGGGAAAGGAAAAGAAAAAGAAGGAAGGGGAAAATATATATATGTACACAAGATAGCTAAGATTATTGTACTACCAATTTCTATTGGTTTATTAAAAGGAACAGTTAACGCTTAACTGTTTGATTGGTTTTGCATGCCTATATCTGGTAATCTGAACAACTACTTTGAAGTAACAATGTGCAATATAACAACGATTGTTAATTTCCTATCAAAAAAAAAAACTGGATTATAAGTGTATTGAAGGCAGGCTTTTCAAATACAACTACAATTCTTAAATCAAATGACAGTCCTGATGCATCTTTCTGATGTGTGAAATTTATTTGCATGGAATAGTTGAAATCTATACTACTTAAACTTCAAGCCGTACAATCCCTGGTGTTTTTGCGTTATCGGTAGTACTGAGTTAAGTAATGCTAAGAAAGATATCAAATTTAACAGTAATCATCAATGGGAAATCATATGAGATACTCATGAAAGACCGTCCTTACTCACTAACCAATGATAAATCATCTACTTCTTAGCACAGTGTGAACTGGAAATTCTACCTTTGCCTTTCTGATCACACAGATGCAAAGAACACCACAAATTGGTCATGTCTCAATCCCTAACAGATAGGAGTTAAATTTTTTTTAATTACTCGTATTTGTTAGGCTCAAACCAAAAGTTGATGGGCTACATATTCATGTTTTTATGAAATTCTAATACCCAGAATGCTTTGGAGAGGACAGTATCCTGGGTAAAGAGATGTCAGAAGGCTTGTGACAATGATGGCTCCAGGGAATTTTGAAGGGTGCGCTCTGTGCTAGGAGGTCACAAAGGTAGGGAGCAAAGCAGAGTTCCTCTCTGAATTCAGCAAGGTAACTCAGTGGGGCTCCAACTTTGCTCTGACTCCTGGACTGAGGTGTTTTGTTTGGGGACCTCTTAGGGCTGAAATGAGACCTACAGACACCAGCCTCTCACCCTTTCTGTATGTTACATGGAAAAAACAGAACTTTTCTGCAGTGTGAAGTCAGGCCACGAGAGGTTGAGCTTGCAAATCCTACCTATTGCAGTTGAGGCTTGAGGGCCTTTCTATGTCATCATTCTTGTTTTCACGGGAGGCCCAGAGATTGAAATTACAAAACTTCTCAGCTAAATGCCATCCAGGAATTTGTAGTTCAGAGGTAAAAATCTATTCGATCACATTTGTCGCATATGTCTTATCTGTGAAGTTCTCCAGTTGTTTTTAAGATTAAAAATGAAACAATTATTTTCCTATCTGCTTGGCAGAAGCTGTACCGATCATACTGGGAAGGATTTCTAAACTGGCTCTGGAGTAGCCGTTCTGCCTTGCTTCTTAGTCATTGGAAGGCCAGTGATTCTATAATTTCATTATCTGTCCTAATTTCAGTGAATGACAACCTCAGGCCCTGGAAGGTGGCATCAGTTGCTTTGCTTCCTTCTTAAACTGGAACAGTCAGATCAGTCTCAGAAACAATTGCAACAATTCACCCTGTCTTCTCAAACCTATTTGTTTCAGACTTGATTACTGCCTGAGTAAACGAAGCCATTTGTCTATCTCTGAAAAAAAGATTCCATACATTACAGTCAGGACACCTACATAATGACAATGGGCCTGTTTGTGGAATATCTCATATCAGGGGAAACGAGAATATGTATCACTTTATAGTTTAATATTCCACATTGTCTGTCATGCATCTTCTTAAGAATTGCAGAGGAGTGTCATATCATTTAGTTATTATTACACTCTAGCTCACTGGTAGTGTGCTCTGTTGCTCAGACACTCGCAAACTCTTTTACCTTTTGGTAAACATAGTCTTGATTTTATACAGTGAATTTTAGAAATTATGGTTCTCCATTCTGATCTTGCTTTGTTTCTGGTAGTTACCAAATATTTCAGGGTTAATTCAAGATATTTATTTCACCAAACATTCAACGTCTGTTATGTGTACAGGGCTGTGCTAGGAAAAATAGGGAATTGTTACCTTTAAGAAACATCTGCTCCAGAAGAACTACATAATAACACACAAGTGCTTACATATACACGTAAGTTCGTGTATGCTCAGACATTTTTCATAACAATGTGTTTTGGAACAGAAGCCTTACACAGTGTTTTGGGATATGGGCTGCAGAGCTAAAGTACCTGTATTCCAGCCAGTATTCCGTCACTGACTAGCTTTAAGATGTCGGTCAAAATTATTTAAAATCTGTGTCTTATTTGCCTCAAGTATATAATGGAGGTAATTGTAGGATCCACATCAAAAGACCACCATGAAAATTGTATTCAGAGAACCATTTATTCATTTTCATTTTGATATTTCTCATGGCTCTAAGCCTCCTCCCAGCTCCTTGCCATCTCTAACACACACACACACACTCCTACATCCACACATACACATCATTTTGGCACGAATTTCTTTATTTGTTACTTATTTTTAAAGGAGAGTTTAAAAAAATCAAACAACTCCTACATATTTAGCCAGCATGGGGGAAACCTGTTGACTGCTTCCAGCTTGACAATTTGAAACGTGAAGTTCTGCCACCCCATTGCAGGTAGTGTTTGTCATTTTCCCTGTATTGTACTTATTTTTCTTTCACTGATGAAATAGTTCCTCCAGTTATTTGTTAGTAGATCCCTGGAGAGCACCACGCACCCGGTACCCTTTGGTACCATACCCTCCTGATGCACTATCATGCCCCCAGCAAATCAGTCATGGCCCCCAAGACAACTGAAGTTGAAAGCACAAATCTTCCTGCCCTGAGTGGCCAGAATCCAGACCTCGTTATCCAGGAGCTGCTGCTCTGCAGTGAAAGAATAAGGGCACCCAGAGCAGGCCTGGCTCACGGTCAGTGTTCTTTCCAAGAATGTGTTGACATTTCCAGAAGGTCAAAACAGGCAAGATCCAAGTGGGGAAAGCTACAAACATATATTGTTTATACTGTGTAGGTTTTCACCTCTTAGTTTGGCTACAGGTAGAATTGATGCAACATGGGTAACTTGAATCAATAAAGTGAGAAATGTAGGGCTAGCAAGATTAATGTGAACAGAATATATTAATGTACACAGCAACCAAAAAAAAGTCCTCAGAACTATTGCCTATATTGAGAAGTGAAAATTTATAAAAGAAAGACAGACATAAAAGAAGAAATTGTTTATTTGTTTGTTTGCCTCTATAAAATCCATTTGGGAGAAGCATCCATATATATACATCAGTTATCTGGCTTGTCCCAGCTACACTGATGCTAGAGATGTCCTTTGTTAGAAATTAATGTGTGTAATAAAGTTTTACATTTTTCATATGTTTTGAAGAATATGAGCTATATTTCTTTTGACTGCATAATTACTTTTTGTACACAAGAAAAATGAGGTGCTTAGCCCTAAGTAAATAAGCTCAAAACAAACCAAGAATAATAGTTACATTCTTTTCATCTTCTAGGCTGTGTACAATAAATATTTCTCGAAACTTTTAAAGTTACGTTGTTGTGACTTTTGGGGGGAAAAAAAAGGAAAAACATTGGCACTGAATCAGAACTAAGTTCATACTATGTCTCAGTCCATATTGACATTTTGTTCTGTTTGTTGATAGTATAAACTACAACTACCAGCTTTTTTCCAAGAGTTTATTTTAATTTGCAAAGTGTTTTTTTGTTTTGTTTTGTTTTAGATGCTGAAGACATCTTTTACTCAGAATAAACCTTTTTGGGAAATAAGACAATAAATTGCAGGCATTTTAAGTACTTGCTTTTTCTGATTAGATGCTTTTAATAAGTCCTAAACTCTTGCAGAAAGGAATGTTATCAAGATTGCATGTTGTATTGAGTACAGTCGATCTTCTTTGAATAAGCTGAATCTTTAAGGTTAAAGCATCTGGCTGCTTCTAAACAATAGGCTGCTTTTTTCTAAATAAAAGAAACTAGCTCTGTCATTCACACCTTGAAGAACCAATTTGGGTCTTTAACAATATTTATGTGGAGGCTGTAAAATCTCAAACTGTGGTGGCTGGAGACAGTGCTACAAAATGGTAACAGACTTATTAAAAGACCCCTAACCTCTGGTAGCTGGCTCCGGGATAATTACCAGCCCGTCTGTTTTCTTTTCCCTCAGTAGTAACACTTATTATGACCTTGGTCTTTTTTTAAAAAAAAGAAACATTGTATTGAATATGGTAAAGAAGTCTTAAGTTTTGCCAACTTTGAATAAATCAGGAAAATACTGACACATTAAGTTGCTCATGATGGACTCTATATAAAATAAGTATCAATGATATATATTTTCCTCCACTTAGAGTAATCTTAACTTTAACTTTGGTTTCTCCTTGAAATGCTTCCCAAAAATCTCATGTGTTTTTTTTACTCTTCCTCTGATTCAAAATCTATATGTGCATGGGTCTGTGTGTGTGAACAGGAGAACACACAACATAAAACAGCAGAGACCACACATTCACCTCGTAATAGTAGTTGTCTCTGCAAATTAAAATTGTCTATGATCTTACTTCGTTTTTGTTTTTTCTTCTGGTACCAGGAACCGAACTCACAACCTTGCGTTCACCAGGCTGGTGCTGTGCCACTGAGCTAAATCCCCAGCCCTTGGGCTCTTACTTTGTCTCATGATTTAAATTTACTTTGTCTGGTGATTTAAATTTTCCTATGATAAATAGTTGTAATTTTATTACAAAGTGTTTAATTTGAGTGATTCCTAATGTTAATAAGGTTTGTGAAATGAATTAAAGGGACCTTCTAAGTCTCTTTATAAAATAGAAAATATTACTTCCCATTTATAAATTGCATCTGCACCAGCGACAGTGAAAATAGGTGAGTTGAACTGATAAAAGCAAAAACCTAAAGATGAGAAAACTGATAGGGACCCTTTCTAGGCAGACCTATGCCTCGGAAAGTTTGGAAAACAGACCATCAACATATTTAGCGTTCAAAGGATTGCAATAAATAAACAGAACATTGGGAAACAACAGACCGATGTGAGGAATGATGGTGAGGATACTTCAATAGTTCAGAGGTTGGTTTGGCTATTTTATAAAAGGTTGTCTGTCTGTTAATGTTTTCCTCCTTTTATTTTTAAAATAAAAAAAATGAGGTTGGTTTGTTTGTTTAATTGTTTGTTTGAAGACCTTGCCTATGGAGACTAATAGTACAATAACCAGTGGCAAAAACCGAAGGTAATAGAGAGATATTATTTCAAGTTTCCAGGCACTATAAGTTTCCAGAAGGATCCATCTTTGCAATAATGGACAAAAAACCTTACATGTAACCATCCCTCCTGGGCAGCACAGACCATGTGAGTGTGCTTAAATATGCCCTTGTAGGGAAGAGAAGGAAGTGAGGCTCTCTCCTCTGTAAGATCTCTCTCCTTTGTCAGTTGGTATGTACCGTCTGTACAGAAACTCTCCATCATTCTGAAGTGCTACAGATGGACAGTTAGGTCAGTCTGTGTTCCACCTACCTTTGCCAAGCTTCATTTCTAGGGATGAGGAGCCTGATACTTGAACTCTTAATTCCACTCTGAGATGTTATAAAATTCTCCTGTCCACATCTTTCACACACGCACTGTTAGATACCAGGTTCAAAGTCCTCTGTGGATTCCTATTACCATGAGATAAATCAAGTTCCCTCTCTACTATCTTCACATCCCTTTCTACTCCACAAAACAAGATTTTCTGCATTCAATACCATTTTCTCTTTTTTTTTTTTGGTGCTGGGAATTGAACTCAGGACCTTGCCAGGCAGGTGCTTGTGCCACTGAGCTATATCCCCAGCCCTTCAACACCATTTTCAAGGGCTATGCATACCCTCCATACATTTCTAACATTTATATTTTGTCATCTTTCCAGAGGTAATAATTTCTAGGTTCATCTCTTACCTACCTTACAGATTACCTTGAAGACCCTCAAATTTCACAAGCTGAAAATTACATTCTGAAAATTTTTGTGGCTAGTGATGAATTCCCACCTATGAACTTCACTATATTCAAGCTTTGGGGCAGACGTCTCCTCTTTCTCTCTAAACTTTGGTCCAGTACCTTAGAAGATGAATATTACAAGAACTGAGAGAGAGCACAGAGGGAGGTCTCCCATGATGTGAACTACCTGGGGTAGGGGCATCCTGCCAGCCTCTCATCCTTATGTTCTTGCAGCCATATAAGAGAAGCTGAAAATAATTCCAGAAGTACAAGCTAAGTGCTGACATCGTCTGCCCTGTCCTTCTAGACTACAACGCTGCAAGCCTGGAGCTTTTCAAGGGAATTAAGCACAGACTCTTTGCAAAACATCTCTCTGCTTCTTCTGTTCTTTTCCCCCGATCCCCTCCCGCATGTTCTTGTACCCAGCTGCAACTGAGACTTGTATTCATTTGACTGGACCATTTCCCTTATATCCTACAGCAATTAAAAAGTAAATAAAACAAATACTGTTATCCTTTCTCCTAATAAAGATACTCTTCCCTTTTTGTTTTAGCAAGAAAAAGCAAGTTTCACACTTTAGGTTTGTTTAGCTGGATAGAATCCAAACACAGAACCATAAGACAGAAGACAGAGTTTTAAATGATGACTTGTCCGTTTATAGATGAGTAATTGGACTTGCTGCACTGGAGCTGTGGGATGGTGACTTGCAGGTCTGATGTTTATTTACATAATTCATGGAATGTAACAGATTTTGAAATATAGCTTATAAATATTTAGAAAATATTGTTTCTAAGTATCTGCAGCTTCTTTACAGCGTATCAGGCTATTTATTTTGAAACACCATCTCTTTTTATTGAGAGGTAAGGTAGAGAGCAGAGCAGAGATGCATGCAGAGTAGGACATAATTAATATTGTGGGGGAGAAAGAAAAGGAGATAGCTGTTAGATGCAGACAATCAGTCCTCCCTCACAGAAAAGGCTTTTTTATGCAAATGAGGATGTTGCTCTTAGATATGCATTTGAATTTTCTACATTTGGCTGGCTTGATATTATAATATTTTAGTCGCAAAAGCACTTGTCCATCATCAGGTTCTCCAGACTCGTACAATAAAGAGGTGGTGACAAATGTCAAAAGTGACCACAAACTACTTTTCTAGGCCTCTGCTTCTGAAATCTGAAGTTGCTATATTCTGTCTTGGTGGAGGTGGAGTGAATTTCTACATCTTTTGAATCTGGGTTGCTATTATTATTACCTGGTGTGCCAACAGGTTGCATCAGATATTCGCGGTGCCAGTGTGCTCTAGAAACTCTGAGCATCTGCCACGTGAATAGCCCACCTGACCTCCTACATGATGACAGACACATGGCTTAGCCACTCCCATAACCCCAAGTGCCAAGCAGCCAATCTCTAGTGGAGAACTACCCTGATTACTCAGATCTGACCAGAGACGAATGGATGAGCCTGGGCAAAACCAAAGAATCTCCCAGCTGAAAGCCAAACCCAAATTGCAGACCCACAAAATCATAAGGTAAATGAATAATTGTAGTTTTGAGACACTAAGTTTTGAGCAATTATTTCATCAGCAAAAACTAACTGGCATAGGCTTTCAATGGCTTTGGGACACGCAACCACCTAGAAGAGCACCTGTAGGTCATAAGCAAAGACCAATGTCTCAGTCACATGACCATAGAGCAACTTTGTTTTTATACGATGCAAGTCCTTTATGCAACCAAAGTTGATTCAGCCCCTAGTTTAATTCTAGTACTATTGGTTCAAGGTGCTAGAAATATAGTAATGATGAAAAACCAGCAAGCTCCTCCCTACTTTGAGTTCAGATCCTATTGACACACATAGATGATTAAAAAGATAAGTATTATCAAAGTAACCACTTTGAAGATATCAATATGCTCTACAACAACCATTGATAATTTCCTATCACCTTGTCTGAAATTCTGTATTGCTTGTATAGTTTTTGTGTTATTTTGTAAATGTACGTGTGTTTGCTAATATGTTTTCATTTTTTTATCTTTAAAAAAAAGTAATATAATGCAAGATAGAAAAGCAGTGACATAAAATAAAGCCAGGAAAGGAAAAATAGTGATGAGGGAGAATATATTTGATAAGGTAGTTGGAGAAGGCCTTGCTGAAAATAAGAAATAGTGAGAAGAAAATAAAATGCAGGTGTAAGCCACAAGAACACCACAGCTTGATTGGATATTTTCACTTAACATTATATTCAAGTGACCCCCACTGAGACCTTAGCCTACGATTTCTTTTATATCTATCTGAAGGGGCTAGTGATCCCATTGAGGGCTCATACCTATAATATTGTCAAATTTTCACATTTTGTTATAATGTTAGTTATATAAGTTGCTAAAAATGATTGCTGGGAATTTGAAGAATTTTCTAATGTTGGTTAGTGGTACATAAAATCACCTATCATTACACTAATGCATTTCTCTCAGCAAAAGTAAGTCATTTATCTAGAAATATCTCTTACAATTAAAAAAAGTAATTAATAATTTCTTCCTGTAACCCCTCAAAACTATCTCAAAAGTAAAGCAAGTTTTCTGCTGTTGTAACCATTGTTTTTGCTTGTTTAATAAAGATGTTAAGTTGTTTGAGACGCTATATGAGATGTTATATAGTTGTTTGAGACGCTATATGAGATGTTATTTAAGTTGTTATGTTGTTCCTGGTGAGAAATCAAGCAGACTCAGCATTATCAAACAGCAATGTTGAAATTTTTAATTTATTTGCAGAATTCTAAAGACACCTGACACACAGTACAGAAAAAAAAAAAAAAAAGGAAGTTGCCTACAGGGATGAACACTCCTACTTTACAATGGATGCAAATCACCCTCCAAAAATTTGAACCAAATTTAAACAGAAAATCGTGCAATGCTTTAATAGAATATAAGGCTCAAGAATACACTCCCCCATATCTTTGAACATAAACTAATGTGACAAAGATGGTTGGCAGTTGACTAGAATGCTTTAGTAGTTTTTTCTTCTTTCCAGGCGAAGAGGGTGAACTCCATTTCCCAAGCTTTCTTTTCATATATGTGTGATTTTGTGCCTGAGTTCCAGCTGATAAACTGTGATCATAAGTGTTTGGTGCCATGGCAAGCCTTGATCCATAAAAACACCACATACCATCATGTATCCTATTTCTTTTCATTTGGCCAAATATTGGTACCTGAGCAACCCCTGGGAGTCTTTATTTGAAATAACCTCCATTAGTCTGAGTCCCCTAAAGACCACTGAGAGTAGACCTTCTCTTTGCCTGTTACGTTAGGAGAAAATAAACTTGTTCTCTGAGATATTATGTTGAGTGGGAGTTGGGGATGGGATGCTATCAGTAATGCCAACTAATGTCTTGATTAGTACAAGCAACGTTGAGGATCCTTCCATACTGTCCACATCAGAGAAAGCAAATGTGTAACATCTTCAGTGCTAATGCTGAGGCAGGGAGCTACTGGATGAGAACAACTTGTAATGGGTGATACATTGTGTCAACTTGAGAACTGAGACGTTTAGAAGCTTAACTAAGTGACTCAGTAGGGGGCCAGGGTCCTCATTTTGTAGACATCCCGAGCTTATGGAAGAGGTCAGCACAGAGATGTGTGGGTGGGTAGCTGGCCCACAATATAAGGGAGGAAAAGAGGCTTTCTCCCCCTCTTTTGCTCTTGTTGCTTTTGCTGTTCTCTGCCACCTTAAAGTGTTGCCCCTGTGCCAAGCCACCCTGCCTTGGAGCCAGCTGATTATGGACTGAAACCTCCACAAACTGTGAGCTAAATAAACCTTTTGTTTCTTAATGTTGGGTATCAAATATTAGTCTCAAGGAGAGAAAAGTAACCAAAACACAACTATAAATAAGCCATGTCAACAATGAGAATGTATCAATATATATTTCTTAACAGATTCTCTTCCTAAATATGGATCGTATCTTCTACACCATTTTGGGGACCTAAAATGCTAGAGGCGTTGTCTCAGTAGTAGGTACTTAGGAAGTATTGAATGAATGTGTAAAGTGCCATGGCAGAATGATATCTAGAGACAAAGGCTTTAGTAAGTATTCTGCCATGACATGGCTCTGTGAATTTGGATATTTCTCTCTCTAAGCTTTAGCAGAGAAGTTCCAAGCCTATGTCTAAAGGACACTGACTGTTCCCTTCTAGTAACTATGTGAGCAGGACATGGACGCTTCCATGACCACAGTGTGAACATATCATTGATCAGACCTGGGGAAGCAGTGGCTCCAGATTCAGAACACAATCTCAGCTGACTATTCTACTTCTGGGGTGTTCTGGCCAGTTCCCTTAAAAAACTTATGAAAAGAGACTGTTAAATCTAGAAGATGCCCTCCAGAGTATGTGGTCTGAATTTTCTTGCATCACAATGAAGAAAATTAGACTTCTGGAGGTTCAGCCGCACAGTTACTCCCCGCAGCCAATGTAGAACCTAGCTTGCAGTTCATGTTACTGGTTAGTCACATTATTTTCATTAGATTGCCTATGCTTAGCCTCATCCAGGCTTAAAACATTGTCTATGTCTAATCCTTATAATAATATGTATGAAAAATTATTTTGTTTGTTCATTTTGTTTTTCAATTAAAAAACATTTGTTATCAAGAACTTATCACTGTTTTATCTCTCTATCAACTCTGCAGTAGGCTTCTGAAACAACTCTACTTTCTATTTTCTATGTAATGTGCATAATACATATGATAAACATAATAACTGCAAAAGTCTTCTTGACAAGTGTCCTGCCATTCTTTCATTCTTGTCCATTTAATAGGATGTCTTGATTTTCCCTCAGAATACACTATTTCACAAGCTTTTCTCCACCAAATTTCACCAGACTTGTACCATCAAATAAATTCTCAAATCCCAAAACATGAGTTAACTACACCTAATATGGCAGTGTGGCAGCTTTCACCTGAAAAGCAAGAAATAGGGAGGAAAAATCAACATGAGACATAAGTAACTGGAGTCTGACGTGTTCAAGTGGAATGATATCACTGGAGGGAAGTGATGGATGCTAAAGGAAAGGGAGAACACATGGAATCAGAAAACCTAGAAGAGGGAATTGACATAGAAGGAACAAAGAAAAAGATACCTAAGCTTTTAGCCATTCCTTCTTCCACTCTATTAATACTAAGATGTAGAAAGAACCAGGGCAATGAAAGTTACATAAATACACAGAAGAACAAAATATAGTCCTCTGTTAAGGAGCTCACCGATCAGTGGGAGAACAGAGTTCCTACCAAACTGGAATTAGTCCACTACCGCATTTACCCATACGTATGCACACACACCGAGGCTCAGTGCCCGGAAAACTGAAACTGCAGATAGATCATCCTTTCTCTTTTTCCTTGAACAGCCCAAGTTTATGTCTGTTAAGTCTGATATAATCAATGAATGATAATGCCTGCTTTCACTTCAAGATTATCCTGATTTGGATAATAAATTATATAGCCATCTCACCTCTGTATTCTATGATAAGGAAATGGTCATAGGACTTGGTGCTTATGGAGGACGCTATGATTTTTTATGTTCTAAGGAAAGCGAGATTTAGTCAGAGAAGGGCATGTCAACTGAAGAAAGAGCCCACCCAAACTAGAGGAAACCGGGAACTATAAACTGAGCACAGTAATTGTCCTGTTCAATCTGGATAAATTATGAAGTTGATGTGAAAGGTTTTTAAAAATAGTCTTTATTTTTCACAGAAAAAAAGTAGCAAAAAATACAGTTAATTCCTACACACCCTGTGCCTCTGATAAGTTCCACCATCTTCCACTGCCAATATCCCCTATATGAAGAGTGATATATTTGCTACAGTTGATGAAGCATATCATAATATCCTGTCTGTCATTAACTTTAGAGCTTACTATTGGTGTTGCGCGGTCTATGGGTTTGAGTACATGGATATGAAATATATCTCCCATCATAGAACTATACAGGGTAGTTTCCCTACCCTAAATTCTATGGGCTCTACTTTTTCAAACAAAGCCAGAATGGGATGAAGTTTTGTATTTCTCTCTCCTCTGGGGGGTTAAGCTCTGATAATAGGTTAGACTTTGGCAAAACAGTTCCTCAGGCTTTGTTAAGCAGAACACAATATTCTGGCATATTTCAAGACGATTAACCCCAATTTAAGAACTTGACAGGATTGTTTTCTCTGACTTTCACTCTAAGAAACTGGTAGAGCTCCAAGAGGTGAAAATAGTAATTTGTGAGGACTTCTGTAATGTTTAGATGCCCTAGAATTTCTATGTTGCAAATTTGTCCACATGGAGCTTTCAGCAACTCATCAATGATACTTTGTTTTCCTACCCCAGTACTGGTTTCCGTGGGTTTCTGCCCTTGAATATTATGATTCTCTGTATTTGGCTGGCTAGCTGTCCCATTCTGGAGACAGAAAGTTACCTTTTGACCTCACTGCTCTAATGGATCTGAGAAGAGTTGTTGATTTTTCACTTGTTCAACTTTTTTGTTGTTAGGATGAAATCATGACTTACAATCTCCTTACATGCTCAACCAGGACCTTCCCACTTAACAAAATAGCCGTGATGGCCAAGAGAGAAAGAAACTGGATGAGTAGCCAGAGCTTGATATCTGTATTCAAAACCCAACCTTGTCTCTTGCTTGTTACTATCCTGTGGCCAGTTCACTGTATCTGTTTGAGTCTGGTCTTCTTCCTTGAAAAAAATGGAATATTGGTACGTGTATGTACATTCTCATCCAGGATCTGGTGAGTCATAAATCTTCAATAATTATTCATTACTTTCTTCTTCCATTTATCTGTGGCCATGATAAATCACTTAATCTCTGTGAGGCCATAACTTTGTCTTTCAGATGAGGATAATTATGCTTAACCTTACACCCTAACAAAGTTGTTTAGATAATCAAAGAGTCAATGTATTTTATGGCAATTTTAAAAAGCAGGTAAATTATTAAATAAAGGCAAAGGCAAGACTATTAGCACCATCATAATCATTATTATTATCATTACAGATCTTCAAGGCTGCACCTGACCCACCTGTCTTTATGAAATTTAATACTAAATCACAAGTCTTATGTGACAATCCAATCGGCTAGTTTCCAGGTACTTACCTGCTTAACATTTTTTCTTCATAATCATAGCTTTTTGTGTCCAAGAATCTATAGGACTTGTCAAGAATATTTAATCACCTACCTTGAATTTCATAAACCTGTGTTATAAAGAGTTACAAAACAAAAGGCTACACGCTCTCCTCTCATCTCAAGGCAGGATTATTTAGCGTTATGTTTACAGATGCCAGCACTTTGCCTACCCTACAAGTTCTGCCAAATGGGATAATTTCATGTGATTAAACCATCAACAACCCAAGACTGAGGACACCACTGTGAACACTCTATGTCCTGTTCAGCTGGAAAACAAAACAGACCTCAGAATTTATCTAGTATCTTTCTCTACTATCCTCAGGTTTGGGGCATCTCCCCCAGAATTTTCTATTTTCTAGAAAACCTAATTCAATATTTTGACCCTCCCTGGCTTAAATGATCAACCTACCATGAGCCACACTGTAAAATCTAAAACAAAAATAGTTATTTAGTACCACCACTCAATAATTTCCAAAAAATAATCTCCAGAGACTCATATCTTTGGGCCTGCCAAGGAGGTCTTTTCCCAGCCAAGGAAGTACAGGGTAACAACAAATGTGCTCATTTCCCCTGCATCCTTTTCTGCTATTTCAAGTGAAAGGGCCCAACATTGTCCACTGATACAAAGAATCTTACATAATTACTTATCGCTACACTGTAGCTATTAATTTGTCTTCCTTTTAGGAGAAAATGTTCCTTATTGCCTGATCATGTAGAGTCAGCAGTTTTCTTTATGCCACTGTTCATTACTGTCCTCAAAATAATCCCATACACTATAATGCCTTTTTCCAGTAGGAGGTTTCCCTTCTTCTTCATATAGTTTGCTTTTCACTGTAGCTGCTCAGAGGCATAAATCAATGCAATGCACACCATAAACACCACAAGTGCTAACCCTGCCAATTGGCTCTCTTTAATTGGTTTCAGCTAAAAACCTGTAAACCTATTTGAAGTGAAAAGGCAGACAAATCAAAAGCAAGATGAATGACCTGGAAGGCCTTGCTGAGCCAGGGATTGTGAGCTCCAACACAGTATTTTTCATCTCTGTCGTGGGTTTTCCCCATTTCTCTCTGGATTCTTTTTACTTCTCAAGCATAGCAGCCTCCACATTCATAATTAGGAAAGGAAAGCATAAAAACTCCAGAGGCTACGTGGAGCATTTCAGCAATTGTGCTAGTGGAGAATGAACAGAATAAATATCCCCCACAATTAGTGTTACATTGACAGTTGTTCCTGGTTACCTTCTATACAAGTAAACACAAGCCTTGATGAACTCTTCCTCCAGTGTCACAAGCAAGTGTCAGACTTGCTGCATATTTCATCATGATGCTGAGCTTTAGCCTCTATGGCTTTGTTTCCTTTCAAAATGCATTGACTTTTTGACTTGCCTTGCTTCAAGGAAAGCCTGTGGTTTTGACATTGTTCACTTGTTTATCCACAGTGACAACAGTGCCCTCGGATGTTCAGTTCCCAAAACCTGAGGCTAACTAAGATGAGTGGAGGAAGCCATTTCACCTGAGGGCGTCCGGATCCAAGGTCTGAGGGAATGGCCTCCTCACTGATGGGTCCTGAGCTGGCCACGCTCCACATTCTTTCCTTTGCCTTAGGTGGATACTCCAGTCAAGCAAATTGCTTACTAGCCAGTGATCAGGGTCCATTTTCTAGCAGGTTCCAAATCTTGTCAAGCATGCAATGATATTTGAAAAAGAAAGCTTGTGTGATCAACTAAGTACGACTTTAAAACTGTGCTAAAGCAACCACAGAGAAATCCCTGAATAGAAATATACAAAATTTGAAGCCCACAGAAGGACCTGTCAAATAGGTACATGTATGCACACACATGCTCATTGGAGGAAAGGTACATTTACTGGGTATGTGTTTTCATTCACATTTACTGGGTATGTGTTTCAATAGGTGAGCTGCATCTCACAAGCAGGATCATCTCTTAAACAGTTTCCATATCTAAGTTAGCAGTCCAATAACACAATCATTTTATTACACCATTCAAACTGCTTTTATCTTTATGTTATTTAAGTGGACTCAATTTTTAAGGGAGACTGTGCTGAAGTAGTTCTGAACTGGATTCATAAGTCTTCACTCAATTTACTGAGTATAAAGGCAATCATCTAACATGTTCATTCAGATCTTTCTTTAGTATTATTCTGATTCTCATTAGCAGTCCCCCAAAAGTTACTAGCTCGGTTTTTTAAGGATCAATCACTTTGAGGCTGAACTTCTAGGTATAACCTCAGGATCAAGCTGATGATACAAAGTCTGTGCCACTGAAGGCTTAGATGCATCAGAATGAAGATACACATTAGTGTAGTTTTGAACCTAAGCAGCCACTAGGGATGTCCCTTTTATCGTGGACTCAAAACAGGATGCCAAAAACAACTCACTGCCACCTGTGCAGGTCAAGGTAATGTTCAAATACTGAGCCCTGAGCTCCGAGTTTTGATTGATGCCAATCAATATGATCGCTCCTGAATATTTTCATGTCTGTGGTGACACACCCCTCTCCTTAAATCTCTCATTAACTAAGATAGGAACAACTTCCTCTATTGTAAGCACCAAGTTTTCTCATACTATGATGCCTTCAAAAAGCTGTTTGCAAGTCAATGAATTATAAAATGCCCATAATACTATCAAGTGATTTGTTATAAAGTTTTTCCCAATCTACAAAGTCACTGCTGTGTAGGTGGGAGTGGGGGCAAGGCAAAAACTGTTGGGTGCATAATATCTAGCAATAAATAATTGAAAAGAGTTAGCAAATGCTTTTTTTATAGACTGTTCTACAAATTTACCAGGAATAAAAAAAAAATCACCTCATCAACCCTATTTCAGTGAGCTGAGCTCTATAAAAATATATTGCAAGATGACAGCTAGGGATTTTCCACAGCTGAGCTCATCTGAATGTTCAGAGGATTATCAGTTTTCTTTAGTTTTTTCACCAACACATAAAAACAGCTATATTTCTGAACACAGAATTTCCTTCTTAGTTCTATCTTCCCCTAACATCCCTACCACAACCAAATCTAAAAACCTAATTATCTGGATTTTGGTAAATGCCATGTTGACAATCCCTATCTAATTGTAAGCTCATTAGAAGGAAATGTTGACAACGGAATTCTTCTGATCTAACTACCATCACATTTTTTTTCTTTTTCTTTTTATTTCCATGGCTTATTTCATGTTTAATCTTTAAAGCAAAGGTAAATCTCTACAGGAAAAGCAAAATATCCACTTAATACAAGTATATAAACCATTTAATATTTCCACTAAAATAATTTTTATTTAGCTAAATAGCTTATTATTAATGCTCATTGAAGGAGACTAAATGGAAGACTGCACAAGGTGAAATGGCTGTGCCAATTTCTAACTAGAATTAAGGTTGTACTGTGTCAGAGTTGCCATGATATTGTATTAGTGTAACTTAGATGGAATGAGCTGGGGGTATGTGTTCAGTGTTTGGGGCTTATTGAAAATGTATTAGTGTTCTCTTTCTTGCTAATACATCACATCCACATTCACTGTTCTTTGCCCTATCCTGAAGAGATAAAAACGTTCCATGGCAGTACACTCAGAGAAAATTTCAGAAAGCCTAAAAACGCACTGTTGTATAAGGGCTTACAAAGAGCTATTAAGACACTAATGTATTTCTAAATATTAATGCATTCTAGCTGAGCAGCCCCTTCAAAGTTCTAGTAAGTTCTCTTCTTTCTCCTTTAGGCATATGATCTGTTTGAGGAAAAAAAATAATCTATCTACCCTTCTTTCTGATTTCACTCTTGGAAGGAGAGTCTTTAGTGTCAATTCAGCTTGAGAAAAGCCTAGGAGATTAGCAAGGCACGCCTCTGGCTGTACCTGAGTGGGTCACAGGAGCATGACCATGAGCATTATCAAACATGGCCCCTACTTCCTTCCACTGTCTTTGTCTCTGGTTCCACCTACATGAGATAAGCAGATCTTCTCCACATCACTCCAGTTCCATGATGTTTCATCCTTGGAGCCAGATGACAATGAAACCTCTGAAATGCCAAGTCAAAATAAATCTTTTCCCACCGAGGATTGGATAAGAAAATTATGGTACTTTTATATAATGGAATACTACTCAGCTGCAAAGAAAGATAAACTCGAGACCTTTATATTTAAATGGTCACAACTAGAGACCATACTCATAAGTGAAATAAATCAAACATACATGTGCAAGCACCACATTGTGTCACTAGTGTAAAACTTGAAAGAGTTAATTTAAACTCGGAGGTATGATAGACACTGTGAAATGATAGGAAACCACTGAAGAGTAAAGGGCTTCTGGGATGTGGGAAAAGAGAAGGGAAAGAAGGAGAAATTTTGTATGCATGTATATACAGGATAGATAACATGGTTGTTCTTCTGTCTTCTATTTCTATGCTGAAAGAAACTGTCAATGAGTCTTTGGCTGACCAGTATTGCATGTCTATACCTGTTTTCATGAGAAGCCACTTTGAAGATATCAATATGTAATACAACCACCATTGTTAATTCCCTACCACTTTGTTTGTAACTCTGTATTGTCTGTATTGTGCTTCTGATATGTTGTAAAATGTTGTATGTCTGTTAATGTTTCCCTCCTTTTATCTTTAAAATAAAAAAAAAATAAAAAATAAAAAAAAATCTTTTCTTTTTTAAATTGTCTATGTCAAGTACTTGGTCCCAGCAATGAAAAGCTGAGTACTACAATTAGCTTGTTTTATCTACTGCATAAGTCTGGATAGCATCAAAGAACAAATGTCCAGCCACCTTCTCCTTCCAGTAGTAATTCTGATCTGAATTTCCCCACTACAGTTCAGAACATCACATTATCTGTATACTTCAGGGGTTTGTGCCTTCACAACTCATTTGCGTTTAGAAAATCTTCCTGTGTCTCCCACCATGCCTTGTCTGACATGGAGAAGCAAATGAAGAGGAAGAGTCGGCACAATAGTATTAGCTCACAAACAAGCCCTCTCTTTGTCTTCTTTTTGAGAATCAGCTGAAAACAGTTTCCATTTTAATAAGAGTGTAGCGAAAGTGAGATCGGCTAAAATTCCAAGCAGCATTCCCTGGTGGCTTCCAAAATAAATGCATCAACATTCTTATCTAGCAAGACCTGCAAGAAAAGCCTATGGTCAGCGTTCAGGCTCAATAATGTAAAAATGAAAATTATTAGTTGGGAAATAGGTTTCAGGATCAGGCCTACAGAGGATAACCATAAGCAACAAAAACTTTCTCTTGAAGACAGATTCTTCAAAACACCTCCTGAGCATGCTGTATTTGGAATTCATACACTAGCTTCATTCCCCTTTGAGTCATGCTCATTCTTCTAAATCAAATAGCTTTTAAATACGAACTCAACTTCATAAATTATGGAAATCTATTCTCTATCAGCTTTTCCCAACCAAAGTTCCTCTGGAGAATAAAGCCTCATAGAAAATAATTCAAGGGACTATTTTCCCAGTTCTTCCAAGGAAGACCCTTAATAGTACTATCCTGGATGCAGAGGAACTAAGTTAGCTCATTGTGTAGCATGAATGTGTGAAGGCACTAGGATTTAATTCTCCAGCAAACCTTGAAAAAGTCTGCTGGATGTTTCAAAGATCATACAAATGCCATGATAATATAACTTAAATGATATCAAAAGGCCTCTTTTGTTCTCAAATATTTCTGCTATAACTATCACAATAATAA
>NW_004955424.1:17899987-17964154 GCF_000276665.1 Chinchilla lanigera
CGCCTGCCTGGCAAGCGCAAGGTCGTGAGTTCGGTTCCTGGTACCGGAGAAAAACCAAAAAAAAAAAAAAAAAAAAAAAAAAAAAAAAAAAGAAGAAGATAAAAGACAGTGTAGTTATACTGAGTGCTATCTATAACCAGTCCTGGTACTGGGCACTTAAACTCTTCTGACCATTTAAAGAACACAACAGAAGCATGAAGTAAGCATTACTATTTTAATCTTACAAAATGTGATTTTGTAATCATTTTTTGATTCTGAAAATTGAGGAAATGACAGAGAAGTTAACTAGAAAATGTCAAATTTGAATTTGGAGCTTGTGTGACTCTTAACCACCAAAAGACAGAGGAAATTGCTTTTCCTGAGAAAGATGTCAAGGAGTGTTAGGGTTAGAGAACCAGTAGAATGGAGGAGCTCCGTCCACCTGCCAGAACAGCAGGGTGGAGAAAGAGATCAAGACGGAAAACAGATTGGCTACTGACCACAACCAAAAGGCTAAAATGCAAAATGGAGGAAAATACCAGAAAGAAGATGAAGACCCCAAAGCTAGACAGCAGTATCATTCAGACCAAACACTGGGGCACACAAAAAGGGTACCATATATCAGAATACCAGGGCAGAAGTCCAGATGAAAATCAAAGGGAAATTTGTAGCAGTAACTGGATCCAGCTTCTTCCTTGTAAGCAAAGTATAAAGCATTGAACAACCAAAGGGGATCAGACTACACCGTTCTAAAATATGGTACTGTGATCATTTTAGCTGAAAGTAACTGAGAAAAAGCAGATTCAAGGACAGCTTTCTGACTATCTCCTTTGCTACCTAAACTTTGCTGAGAGACTCAGGCTAAATTTGTTTAAAGTTCTGCACAAATTCCCCTTCCACCAGGAAGAGGATATTGTTATCATTCATTCCAGATTGGGGAGTCAATATTGAGCTGAATCTACCCAAACCAAGTAAAATAAGCTTTATCTTTCATTATTCTCCCTCCTTTATTTCCTAATAACTTTTCCTCAATTTATTGTCCATACCTCAATCTCTTTTTTGGTTTCTTTATAACTCCACAATTTATTATTCATTGTTAAAATGGTATATGACCTCTCAGGTCTATCCACAGTTTTAGGTATTCACTTTTAAATATATACAGATTTCTGTTTACATGTAAAATACTAACAGCATGTGCAGTTTGTAAGCTTTTCTCATGTTAATCTGTCTTTTGTCAGTTTAGTTCTTGAGTCCAGCTATAGTAGCTAAGCAGGTAAAGGAAAATCTTTACTCTTCACATAATCTTTTGTCATTTTCATGCATAACTTATGCCAACCTTCTTTTGATGCTTAAGGGAAAGTATCATCAATGTGAATCTTCAAACATGCTGTATGGAGTACAAAGAACAAAAAAAGAGGGAGGCAAATCCATCCAAAATATTAGAAGTCACACCATATTGACTTAGACTGACTACTGGATTTAAAACAATGTTGAGGAAAAAAGCTCATGGTTGTAGACCCAACTGCTTCCCTTTTCATCTGGCAGTATTTTGAATCAGTTGTTTCTCACAGAGAAGGTCTCATTTGTAAGATTTAAGAAAAAAATAGAAATCAACTAATTCCTAAAGATAATAAAGGATTTGGGTGTTCTGAAAGTCAAAAATGAATGTTCCAGTTGGAGACGTCTGAGGAGAATATCTCCTCTCTCCATTGAAAACCAATTCAATAATAGACTACATTGTTTTAATGCTGAGAGACTCAAGTTAAATTTGTTTACAGTTCTGCACAACATTGTACTTGGGGTGTTGGATATCACGGACATGGTACTTTTCTTCTTGTAAAATATTTCATTGGATATAGGTTTTTATCTGTTATAAGATGCATCATTAATTTGTGCATCTAATGTAAAATAACAAAGAAACAGCAGCTATTTAAAATACAAGCAAGCACAAGCTGTTAGAGATGTCTGCTTTTAGAGCTGTTAAAATGTAAGGGAGAGCTGGCATCTCAGAGAAATATGACAACTCTTTGTCTTCATTGTACCTGCTTATTCAGCCTACATATCTCAAGAGAGTTTTGGGGCTACTAGAAGTGTAAAAAAAATACAGTTAATATTTAAATTTTAAAACTTGTTATACTAAAAGACACATTTCCATTAATCTCCCTCAAAACACTCTCCTTCACTTCAAATATACTTCTCCCATCATTATTACCACTTTCCAAAGCAGTTCTAGAAGTCTTCTTTCATGAGTGTTTATGAGATGTGATAGACACAACAGCAGTTGAGCACATTCCAACAGAAAGACAAACTCATGAAAATATTACAGTGTGTCCTCATCTACCTTATTCACCAGCTCTGATACTGTGTGACTTCTGGTTCTTCTCCAAATTCAAAATGACCACGAAAGATCAGCATTTGAATGAATGTAGATCACAAAGGCAGCTACAACAACACTACTAAAAACACTCAACAAAAGAGGATTTGCGGAACTGCTTAGCAAAGCATGAAGAATGCTGGGGAAAGTGTATTTGAAGTGAGAGAGTGTTTGGAGGGAGATTAATGGCAATGGCACTTTTCCTGTAATATTTTTTTATTTAACAGTCACCATATATTTTCATCACACCTTGTACTTCTGTGTACTGTTTACTAGGACAGCCCTGACAAGGGCTTAACACCATTGGGACTTTTTCCCACTTGGAATTACCCACACTTCACAGAAGAACAGAGATGCACACAGATTAAGCAGCTTCACTCACCACCTATGGTCATACCATGAGCAAGTATGTTGGCATTAGGAAAGCCTAAAATTTCTGCTTCTTGGGCAACTGTTTCCTTTCTCTCTTTTCTCAGCTCCCACAGTATCAAGTCTAGAGCTTCTGTGGGATGTTCCTAGCCATCTGGGGAGAAGGAAGCACCATGCACACCTCAGAGTTGTCCCCTCAGTACATCCACGTATGAATACCCAAGGCATCTCAGGACTACTTCCTCTGAGACACTTGCTCGCAGCTCTCTGCTGACCTGGCATCCCTCCACTGCGGAGCTCCAACACCTCACCATCCAGGAAACAAAAGTAGTCAAAGCCATGTGTTTAGAATTTGCATGCCCTTCTTGAGTTATTTCTGAAACACATACACAGACACAAACACACACACACACACACACACACACACACACACACACACATACACAGGGTTTTAAGAGAAACATATCTCCAAACTTTGAGGACCTGCTTCCTCCTTGTTGAAGTGCAAGAGTGACAGCAGCACCATAAAAAAAAGGGTATGATTTCATGACCCCAATATGCTTTCTCTCTCTGGAAGGAAAAAAATAGGCACACTATTTTTTCTCTGTTCTTTCCTTGCCATAAAAGGGGAGCTTCCCCAGCAGAAACCAGAACATTCAACCTATAAAGGTTTAGCAAAGAAGATTTTTTTTCAGGGAATGATCTCTCTGGAGTCAAACCTTTTTTTACGCCCTCCCACTGGTTTTTCAGAAAATGAAAAATAGATTGTACTGTTAATAAAAGGGGTATCAAGCAGGATTGCAGGCATCACAGTGCCTCACTGTGAGGATACACTGTCTTTCCCGTTAAATAATAAAATATGTCGTGGAGTCTTACAACTCCTTAGGCCTGGGGGATGTTAAGCCAGGCTCATCAAGCACCACCCATGTGGAAAGATATGAATATATTTTTACCTGGCACATGCATATTTCCTCTGTAGCTGTCTCTGTAGCTTTGCTTCCTTTGGACAGATGTTCACCTTAAGCAGACAAAAGGAGAAAAGGCAAGACGGGGAAAGAAAGGCACGGATTTTATTTGAAGAGCTGATAGAAAGACCTCGAAAGAGCTCAGCATAAAAGAGTGTGTAGAATTCTTAACATGCTTCATTTTGTTTTGTTTGTTTTCACTTGGAAGGTGCATTTTAAAATAACTTCATTTTAGTAGGCTAGGCTTATGGTCACTTTCTGTTCTATTAATTGAGAATGATCAAATATTTTCTTTCTATCACGACTTCATTTTTCTTTCATTTTGGTCCAAAAGCACCAAACCCTTATGCCCATAAAGGATTTATTGAGGCTTATAGGTAAAAGCCAAATAAAGATACAAATTATGAATTCTGTTGCAACACCCACTAATTGTCAGATTTGTGTGGAAGACCGTAATTAAATCCCATAGGGAAAGAACACCAAGTAGTAGAAAAAGAAAAATCAGTCATTTAAACAATTCTGCTAAGAGCTTAAAATAGACACAGAAAAACCATCCTAAAAGAGTTGTGGGATTTTTTTTCCCAGGCAACAATAAGAAAAGTCAAAAGCAGAGAAATATTGGGCAAGATAATAATATTCTAAGCATCTGAAAGGTAGCATCTATAAAAACTTTATGAGACGCGCTAAATTTATTCCAGACAAAAATCTTCATCGACTGACTGCCTATTTGATTGTCTTTATTGTCTTTCTTTCTTTATAGAGCTGTCACAGGAAGATTCTTCATGCTCAACCAATCATGGAAGATTCTTTAAAACCCCCAGAGAAGAAAGAGATTGGTATATCAACCTAATCCATGTAGAAGAAAACCCGTCCTCCCGTTTTACTGATGACAGCCACCAAAAAAAATTTTTAAAAAGGGTTGTCTGAGGTGCTCTTTAAAAGAACACGTGGTAAATTTCCCCCCAATAAAAAACACACTTCCCAAAAAGGAAAATCACTAAACTTGAACCACAACAGCACCACAAAATTGAAGAGAGAAGAGAATCCTCTCACTTGATAAAGGCAAAATGCTTTTATCAAAAAGGTAAATGTGAAGAGACATCAAAGGCATATTTTCCATGATTCAGCTATGCCAAGATTAGTAAGGTCAACGCTCCAGTTTTCACAAAAGTAAAATATTAAAATATTCACAAAACAGTCACAAATATTCAGAAAAGTCACACTGCCGGTTTCCTGTCCAGAGCCATTCTCCATGCAGACCTGATCAAAGATACATCTCTCTTCTTCTCTCCCCCATGGCGTCTCAACACTGGTTGGGATGTAACACTTATGTGAAGGAAGAGCTAGATCCAAGCACTCTGCTGGGCTCCATTTCCCTCCTGCCTTGTGCCCTGGAAGCTCCCACACACTACCCAACTCCCCCAAGTGCGTACAATGATTTTGCTTGTAAAACTCCACGCGCCTTGGGTCTTCTCCACCCTTCTTTCACTGCATATAGCTGTGTATGTCATTATAAAGCAAACTGAGCTCTCCAGACCCAAATGACCTCACCTTTGGCTCCACCCCATCTCCTCAGGGGACCAGTTTTCTCTCCTTCCCTCAGGTTTTACCAAGCAGACCTTCCTTCTCCTGGTAGAGACTAACACTGCCATGAGAAGTTCATCTTTAGCAGGAATGGTACTATCTCCCATGTGAGCAATGGGCCTTTTCTTTTCTACTAATGCTTTTCCCTCTACTGTATATATAAACAAATAAATCTCTCCCATAGGAACAGCTTCCGTCATTCCCTCTCAGTTGTATTTCTTCCCATATCTATCACCCTACTCACCAATTATTTTTGCAGCTTTTTAGAAGTCAGTCTGTGTCCCTCAACAATTTAGCTATCATTGATTACTAACAGGGTTCTTGCCAAGATCAGCAGTTCCCTGGTGTTATTACAACACAGAACACTTTCCTTTCCTCCTTTCAGCACCTTCCCCAAGAATCTGACACTTTACCTGTCCCTTCATTTCAAACCTCTCTCCTGTGAATTTCACAAAGTTTTCTCTCCTAGTCCTCCTTCTATTCCTCTACTACCTGAACCAAAATCAGGAGGCCAGATCATCACTGTCACCTTTTAGTTCAACAACCTAAAAAGTCTATCACCTTTTGTCAAAAAAAAACAACCTAAAATGACTATCACACTGACTAATGAAGTTCAACAAGTACTTATAGTTCATCTTTTGACCTTTAAAATTAGGTGTATCCCTGTGATTTCTTTTGGGCCAATGACATATGAGGGAAAATATGTGTCACTTTCAAGTAGAAGCCATAAACACCTCTGTGCAATTCATTATATTCTATTTGTCTTCTGCAACTGTCAGCACAACTGCAGAGAGCACTTTGAAAGTGGGTTCTGGGGTGACACAATGCAGAGAAACTACCCTGGCCAATCTACATGCAATATGGAGCATAAGCAAACCAGACTGCTTTGAACACAACATATTTGGGTCTGTATTGAATATCACATTTCTGTATTAGCTTCCCAGTTGCTGGGACACAATGCCTAACACCTACAAGCTAGGTGAAGTGAGTTTAATTTGACTCATTGTTTCAAGGGCATTGTCCATGGTTAGCTGGCCTCAAGACAAGGACATCATGCTGGAAGGGTGTGGCAGAGCAAAGATGCATATTTCCTAGTGACCAAAAAGCAGGGCAGGAAAACAGTTCCAGAGAGAAAGTGCCAAGAGACCACATACAGTCCCCCAAAATCGTGCCTTCATGACCCACCCAGACATGCTCCACCAATCCCCAGAGCAGGTCTCAAAACCATTGAAATGGATTTTCTGCCTTCAGCATCATAATCTACATCGAATCTAGCATCCTCGATCCCACCTAATTAGGCCTCTTGCTTTCTCTTGTGTCCTTATCAACATGCTCCAACATGAAGCAGTCTGATGTGGGGAAGCACATTCATTTTCTGTAACTGTGGAACAAATTACCACAGATTTAGCAGCTTGAAAGAGCACCATTTATTACCTCAGTTTCTGTGGGTCTAGACTCCTGGCAAGCCCTGACTGAGGCCTGTGCTCAAGGACACCAAAGCCTGCAATGCAGGGCTCAGCCAAAGCTGTGGTTTTATGTTGCCATTTGGATTCTTTTTCGACCTCATTCAGTGTGAATAGAACTGGTGGTTTTGTGGCTGCAAGACTGAGGTGCTCAGCTCCTAGGTCCACCCTTCCCATTGGAAGGCTCACGAAATGGCTATGTGCTTTCTTCCCATTGAGCTGAGGAGTCTTTCTCTTCTAAAGACACAATTACTTGGGCCAGACCTACCAAAAACAACCTCCTTTTTATTAACTCCAAGTCAACTGCTTCACGACTCTGTAATTACAGATGCACAATTCCTTTCACCTTTGCATATAATATAAGCACAAAGGTGAGAGCACCTCATATCACAGGTCCTGGCCACCTTCAGGGGGAGTGCATTATACAAAGGCACGAGCTACTGGTCTCATCTAGGAATCCTGCCAACCACAAGAAGCCTCATTCTGCCTTCTCAAGCTTAGCCACTAGTCTAGCTCTCCTTGAGGCTTTATTCATTGTTATGATTTAATCTAGAATGCCCCCCAAAGCCTCAGGCGTGCAGAGGTAGGGCTTATGGAAGGTGATGGAGTCATGGGGTTGCCGCACTTATCAGTGGAATAATAAGTCCAGTAGCTGAGTATGCTGTTAGGAGACAGAGCTTGTTTACAGGCACATCACCAGGGGTCTGACCTGGAAGGACATCTCTCTCCCCAGCTCTTCTTTCCCCTCTCTGCTTCCTGGCTGTCGTGGTGGAGCAGCTCTTCTCTCCCACACTCTTCTCTCATGGCTTCCTGCCTTGGAACAAGCCAGCTGTAGACTGAATTTTCTCAAAACTGTGAGCAAAAAAAATCTCTCCGTCTTTAAATTGTGATGGTCAATTGTTCTTGGTGGCAAGAAAGTAACTGAGACACTTATGCTACTCCCTTAACTGCAAAGTCCTCTCTGTCTGCTATGACAATCTCAGTGTTTCCATCCTTTAGGCTGCAACAGCATTCTCCGCCTTTACAAACCTCTCCTAGGCCTCCATTGATATGCAGAGAAGGCGTAGAGTGCCCCATTTCGTTCTTCTCTTAGAGTCCCAACTGCATACAAAAGGAGACAAATTCTTACACCCTTCACCTACACACCAAGTGTAACAAGACGGTAGAAGTCAAAAGTGATGCGTCAAAGCTCAGTGCTTATGGGACTCTACATGAAGAGCCAGATGTAATGTTTCAAAAGGAGTAATTAACAATAGTTTGTTCTTAAGTCAACAAACTTTCCCACACAAAGAACGTGAGTGAGAGAGTTGGAATTGTGGAGGAATATTTTGGTAGCAGCTGTTCCACAGCCTGAAGCCTCCCTTCCTGATGCTGGGGATGGATGCTTTCTATTAAGCCCAAGCCTAGTGAGCAGGCGTTCATGAACTGCTGAGAAGTCTCATGTGTTTCTGCGGCTGGAGACAGAAATCTACACCACAGCCAAACCTGAGGAACCTGAGGTGGGCTGGGAGCAGAAACAAAGCCACTTTACGACAGAAGCAACCAGGAGAGAATTTTCTTGTTCTTCCTACTTCTGTCTAAAGCTTCAGAGGGGCCCTAGACGGCAGCCAGAGAGTGGAAGAAGAGCTGCCTAAGGAAAGAACAAGTGAGCGGGAGGGCAGGTTAAAGAAGAAGGTGAGGACATATCTCAGAATGAATCTTGAAATGTAGATTTGGACTGGGCATCCTAACCTACCAGTAGAGGCTGTGTTTTGCTTCTTCTTAATGGGGTCACTAGTCCTCAAAGTAAGTAAACAAGTCATGTAAGACTGAGTTTTTATCGATGGTAGCGAAATGCTTTGAACAGATTCCAAGACAAAAGTGAGAACAAAAACAAAGTGGTTTGTTATGGCTGTGCTCCATGAGTGATGGTTGTCTATGTAATTTTCACTCACCTGGAACATCTGTTTCATCATGTGGTTGTATGCTCTATCAGGAGCAGGCTATACCACTAGGTACCAAGTAAATCTTTAAGAAATACATGTTAATTTTAAAGTCTAGAATCATAGATCAATAATATCTGTCTTGTCAATTTTATTGAGAACCAAAATATGATATTTCTCTTTTTTTGTGAGAGGAAGCAGGTCAGATCTCAACACACACTCACACACACACACACACACACACACACACACACACACACACACACGCTTGGGTTTTATTAAACGGATTCAGCATAATTCCTAGAACCCCATGTAGAGTCTTTTGTTTCACAAGCAGACCATCTTGATCTTGAAGTCAAGGCTGCACTAAACCGCTCTCCAGTGCAACTCTACGCTGACACAGGTTTTGTGTCTGTGGGACTGTGCCCCTCAGCTCTTAGAGTTCACCCTTCCCACCAGGAGGTCCACAAAATGGAGATCCAGGAGACTTCAAAGTGGAAACCAGAAATGCTATAAAAATGCACTCTCTAGCTCATTGTAAGAGATTGATCTGCTTGAGATATCACATTTTTCAGATGACTGAGTGAAGAAGGGAGGGAAAGTAGGTGTATCCAGTAGTCATTGGGCATGACATCCCCATCATGTCAGGTATGAAGCCTCACTCCAACAACTGAATCTATTGAAGAAGTAAACAATAGGCTAATTCAGCACTCACAAACACCTTAAGAAGCAAAGTCAATATGTGTTTCAAACGTAACACAAAGGAAACACATTCACACCACAAAGTTAATATATATATGCACACATATATATATACATATATACACACACATATACGTGTACATATATCTGTATGTGTATACGTATATGTATGTGTATAAATTCACAGAGCTATAAAGTTATTTTATATGACCCTTCCACTACCCTACTCACCTCTGGAACATAGAAAAACCAGTGAAATTACACATTGCTTGTAAAATTTTAACTTAAATTTTTAGTTGCAAATATAGCTAAACTCTGTTCTCCTTTTGTACCACGTCTGTTGTCAGTAAATCCCATCCACTTCAGCTTAGTGCAACCTACTGACACTGCCCCACTTTATCATAGAAATGAGCACTAATGATTGTTTTATTAAATGTCACTATACAGAGAGTTTCCTGCTGTCCTTAAGGGAGCAAGCAGAGATATTCTCCCTAGACTGCCCTCTCATGGGGCCTGCCCTGATGCTGGCGAAGAGTTCCCGGCAACGCTAAAGCGGCACTCACAGAAGGAACCCATACTTGCACTTCAGTCGCTTCCTGTTGCGCTGAGAAATCAGAGCAGAAAAGAAAAAAATGAGGAAGTGGTGCTGGTTAAGCTGGGAGACTCACGAGGGGAAAGGAGCGAAGAAGTCAACTTAGCTGTTGTATGACTTAACAGCAAAATCCTGGGGCTGGGGATTTAGCTCAGCAGCAAAAGCGCCTGCCTGGCAAGCGCAAGGTCATGAGTTCGGTTCCCGGTACCGGAGAAAAACCAAAATACCCAAAAAAAAAACCAGCAAAATCCTGTGAAGTCCAGCAGGTAAAGTGACACAGATCACAGTATTACAGAAGAGGAATGAGCTCAAGATACAAAAGAAAGGGAGGATCACATTGTGAATATTAACATTTCTGTAAACAAGGCCTGAAATGTGACTTCCTAGCATGAAGGCCTCAAAGGAACTTGTGACTTGAAATGGACTTCAACGGGAGGCTCCCTTGGATCAAAATTTTTAAAAAGTTGACAAATTACTTTCTTCTGGGAAAGGAAATGAACTTCAAAGTGGACAACTTCCATTAAGGGGTTAAATAAGAGTAGTTAATTAATTAATTAAAGAAAAAATGCTTTAAAAGTCTTGATCATAGAGAAAACCATAGCTCTATAAAGTTTTGTTTATTAAAATGAAACTAAAACCTAGTCATGGATTGAAGACAGGAAGTTAGGAAACTAACTTACACAGGCAAGTGTCTTCACGTCCTGATTCACTGAGCATACGTGTTATGGTGCATGTAGTACCCACTTATGTTGGATGTGTAGGGTAAAAAATAAAAATATATAAAGAGGCAGTTTCATAACCAAAGCATTGTAATAAGGGGCAACATGAATTACCTCATTAAATTCTGCTTCTACCACTATAAAGTAGGCTTTTTCATTATCATTATTTTACAGATAAGGAAACCAAAACTCACAGAGGATAAACAGCTCTCTCAAGGTTGAGTGGATATCAAGTGGTGGATCCAAGTCCAGAGCTCATCTTCGCTCAGTTCTAGAGTCCATGCTGTCAATTGCAGCAGCATTTTGAGAACTTAGAGGGCCTTGGGTTACCCTGGGACTGGAGCACTGACAATGAAAATGGTGGGATAACAAGACTAGGTGAAAGATTAGTGTGGAAAAAGGAGAGTGACTGCATAATTCCTCACATGTGCCACTGAGGTGGTGCTCGCTGCCATTGTGTGGGCTGGTTCTTGTAATACAAAAACCGTTCTCGTCGCTCCCTCCCAACTCCAACTCCTGCCTTCATTGTGCAAGTGGTCACTCGACTGTCTTCATCTCTCGGCTGCTCCCTCCTGTGCAGCTTCTTATCTTCTATCTTTATAGTACTTCTGTTGCCATATGTTGTATTACAGGATGTGCTCTCTATTGCAGATATGTCTGTCATTTTATCAAGAACATCTGAAGGGTAGAACCAAAATATACAAGATGAATTTTATTTAATTGCCCTAGATCTTGGCTCAGTGCTAACACATAATAGGCATCTATAAAATAAATTAATAAATAACTATGAGGTTATGAAAAGTTCATACAATAATGAAAATACTAGCTTGTGCAAACAAAAGTAACAGAGAAGAAAAGGCCAAAAATTGTGCTTAGGTTAAGATCATGGTCACTGTCTTAATCTATTTCCTATTGTTCTTGCAGAATACCTGAATCTGGCTAATTTGTGGGGAACAGAAATTTATTTGGCTTATGAAGCTAAGAAATCTAGAGCTTTGTGCCAGCCTCTGGTGAAAACTGTCATGTATTATCCCATGTGGATGGGAGAGAGGTCGGGGGAAGGAGAGGGCCAAACTTGCTTCCATGTGGAACCCACTCACCCGGTAACTAACCACTCCTATCATAACAACATTAATCTCTACCCTCATGACTTAAACACCTCTCAAATATTCCACCTCTGAAGATAGTCCCTAGAATGTTTTTTGAATAGCTGGTTTCTCAGCGACTATGACCTCTGCGAGAACTTCCACGACCACCCTGTCCAAAGGAGCCACCCAAGCCAGGTACTTACTATCACATCACAGTCTTACTTATAACTTCTATCTTTAACTGAAAATGTCTTCGTTTGTTCTGTTTACTTTTATATATCTAGGTATTCCATCCAGAATTAAATTCACTAACAATAGAGGCCTTTTCCCCCCTCTTCCTCCTCCTCCTTTTATCTTCTTATATTCAGTAACTCGAACAGGATGTTACATATATTGGGTAATGAAAAAACATTTGTTGAACGAGTGTAAGAAACACTGACCCTTACTCCATGTCTGTGTGTAACATAAGGCAAAGGATTTGATCTGTACACTCTGTCCTATAGAGTGGTCATAGAACTGATATAGGAAGAGGAATGTGAACAGTGTACGCCTCAGTGTCCATGTGCCAAGTGTTCAGTTGGTTTGTGTCCCTCCTTGAATGCACATTCATGTGTCCCAATATTTTCTCTATTATTTATTCTTCAGCTTGCTTCTGTTATCAATAACCATCCCTCTGCTTAACCAACAGTTCCCCTGTATGATGCTCCATTTTGCTTATTTTTATATTGTCTGAAACAGCACTGGAGAAAGAGCTGCTCCTGGGGATGGGTCATGTGATCACAAAAACAGATTTTGCTAGTCAAAAGTGTCCAATAAAAATGGGAAGTTGCTTCCTAAATGTTTCTGGAAGTCTGTAGTTTAGTTCACAATATCTTAACAGATTAAGTTAATGCAAATAGCAGATGTATTTTGTAGCAACAAGACAAATGTTCAGCAGAATTAAAGTTATTCATGTGTAGTCACACTGAGATATTTTGCATGATATTTTGCTAACTGCTCCAAAACCTGACTTGTAGAGAATAAACAAATGGGAAAAAAATAAACCAGCAAAAATCAGCCCCAGGCCTCTGATTTCTCTTTAAGCTCCCAATATCTTTTTTCAACCACTCAACTTTTTCCTCTGAAAGCCCAGTGGCATTTTCTGGTCTCCCAAGCACTTGTTTGAACCTGTTAACCTCGTGGAAACACTTACAGTTTTCTCTTCATAATGAGGGTTCTTCCGAAAGCACTTGATCTTTTCTCTCCCCAAATCCCCATGTCCTCCTTAGATTTCTACCTGTCTTCTCAGCTTTCTTACCTATCGGGTCATATGGGTAGACTGTACTACTTCAAAGTAGTTTGAATTTGTTAAGTTTACTTAAAATATTTCAAATGATGTTTTTGTCAAAACCTGGGCTACAAAATGAGTTCGAGGCCAGCCTGAACTGCATAGTGAAACTGTCTAAAAAACAACAGAAAAATCAGACTAGTTGTATGGTTTTCTGAGGGCTACTGTAACAGAGTAGCACAAACCAGATAGCCGAAAACAACAGAAGTATGTTGTGTCACAGTTCTGGAGGTCAGGAGTGAGAAACCAAGGTGGCCGCAGAGTTGCTTCCTGCTGAGGGCGCTGAGGAATCATCTGATCCATTCCTGTGATAGCTGGCAGTCCTCATCATTCCTTGGTTTGCAGAAGCACCGCTGTTAGGCGCATCGTCCTCCATCTTAGCATGGCGTTCTCCTTGTCTTCAGTTGTAAGGCCACTGTGTTCTCAAAAGCATGACAGCCATACTGCTTTAGAAGCTCACCTTACCTTACTCCAGTATGACCCCATTTTTACCTAATAGACACCTGCAATGTCCCCACTTCCAAACAAGGTCACATTCACACGAGTAGTAGTTAGTAGTTCAACATACTTTTTTTTTTTTTTTTTTTTTTTGCTGGAACAATTCAACCTGTAACACTAAAGGTCTATAAAATGTATGCATATATATATAGCTAGTAATTAACATAGAGTTATGCACCTGAACATGTCTTCATCTTTCTATGACATATATGTTTATATGTACATGTCAGGTGTTACATTTGTGTAACAGATTAACCTAATTGTCTACATACAAGACAGAGCAAACACAAAAGTGAAAATTTTAAAAATTAGAAGTGACAATGCTTAGTTTCCCTGTACTCATCCTGTTCTTATTTTGAAAAGCACTGCTTGAATAACTATAAAGGGGATGCCTCTAACTCCTTAGGCAAGAAAAAGAAACATTAAAGAAAGAAAAAATAAAGATGACTGACATTTACAGGCCTTATCTGGGGAAAAAGTTGAACAGTTTGTGGTTGTTCAAGTTCTAAAATTAAGCCCATCCTAATTTAAATACTCTGTCATTTAACTGGAAATGGAAATATTAGTCTAAAAGAATTGGAGTCAATACATTCTACTCATTCCATGAGCATTCAGAGAGGTGTCAAGAATTCTGTTTGTGTCCTTTCTTTTCCTCCAGAAATGACTCTTCACCAGTTTTGCTTCATCCTCATAAATGAGAGAGATTCAGATATGGCAACAAGAGGTCTTGGAGCACTTAGCTGGTCATGATCCAAAGGATGCAAGACAATGACACTCCTACTCAGGGTCTCACTTTCTTCACCCAGGATGAATAGTAATACCTGCCTCTGGTGGTAGTGCCTCCCTCAGAGTTTCTGTTAGACTAAACACAGCTAGTTAGACCAGAACCTGCCTCAAAGAACAGTATGTGCTGGACAAAGACCACATTGTGTTTCTCTCCAGCAAAATCCGGTAGTAGGGTGAATCAATAACTCACTAATTAGGAGCCCAGTTCAAATTGCACAAGCTGCTTGGTCCTCTCCAGTATCATCTCTGTAAAATGGGAATATAATGCTCATTCTAACTATCTTAGAAGGCTTTTGTAGAAGTAGAATTGGAGCAGGTGAAAAGAAATTCTTCCTGAGCAGCGAAAGGTGAACTTGAACATGGAAGTATAAAGTTTTATTATTAGTGTATTGGTAATGTAATATACAACTTTCTAATTGATTCATTGCTACAAGGAAGCAGAAAGCAGTCTTCAGCTTTGAGAAACCAGAAAAGCTAAGTGAGCCCTCAGGTATTTATTGTAATTCCAGCTCCAGTTCAGGAACATTAACAGGAAGTGAAGAACAAGAGCTCAGTATCTGGAAGCACTTTCAGCTTGGAGAGATAAATCCAGATTTAAACTAAAACATCCGCACAAAACCCACAGTCTTAAGGTCTCATGTTACCAGTGTCTAATAAAATCGTACAGAAAATCAGAGAAAGGCAGCCTTGCAACTGTTGCACATTGTCTGTGAGCTCTATTGTCTCAGATCCTCATTCCCTTCACCTCTCGTCCACCACACTTGCTCTTCTTTCCTCCGAGGTTTATATTTTGTTTTGGGATTTGGGAACAAAGAAGTATTGAGAGAGACCTGCTCCTCCTTAGCCATGTGTCTCAACAGAGACCTCGTCCGTCTGGGAGAGGGAGACTCCCATCCACCCATCACACATCATCAGAATGTCTCCTACTGATCAGTTTGTTCTAAAGGGCAAACAACCACCAGGGCCACTGCCTCACCCAAGAAAAACCAAGTCTGTGCTCTGCCTTGTAGCTCCAAGCATATTGGTTCTCTCTGAGGATCCTTCTCACTCTGTGCCCCTCGCCTTGTCCAGCTTGGCGTCTACTTTTGTCATGGTAAGAGCCTTGTTACTTCTTCTAAGTCATCTCCCACCTATCGCTGAGCTTTGTCCAAAACCACTGTTCCTCTAAATCATTTCCTCTAGCCTCCATTCTCTCAATGCCGTTTCAAAAGCCTCTTTCCCCATTTTTAAATATTGTTGGAAATCCCATATTCCCGTTATCCTTTCTATAACCCATCAAGGAAATATCCTGCAAATTGCCTTAGCCCATAGATATAGAGATACACAGGCTAAAGCTCCCTACCTCCAGCCATCTGCCTCTACTCCTCTGAATCCTTTATTTACTATATTTAGCTTTGGTTAGCCTCTGAATCCCATCACGGCTGACTGTGCCTATCCTGGTTAAAATTCCCTCTGCTAGTTACGTGTCCCTCAACACGCTAATCTCTTAGAGCCTGCTCTCCTTCTTGGAAGGCAAATATAGCACCCACTTAGCTTTAGTTCAGAGTAAGGAGTTGCCTGGAGCACTGAATCAGATAGTAAGGCTTGGAATCCTAACTTTGTGATTACACGCTCTGTGTTTGAGGGCAAGCTGTGTCTTTCTCTGGGTTTTTATTTTCTCATCGCTGGAATGAGGGAAATGTAGACCACACAGGATTTTTTCTAAAAGTCTAATTCTATGAGATAACATGCAAAACTCCAGGAACACTGACAGCTTGGGTCCATTACACACATCCCCTATTCCGCATGGCACTAAGTGCAGAGCTACCAGAAGTGAATCTTTCTGCCAACAAAGATGAAAGTAGCAAGACTTCAGGTTGGAAGTCCACAACACTGGCTGCACAATCAACTTACTAGGCAAGTGCAGATATTCTGATGCTCAGACTGTATCACAGACCAGTTAAATAAGTATCTCTTAGTTGGGACCCAAAGTTTAGCAGATCAAGAGACCCCAGCTGGCCAACCTGAAAGATAGAATTGAAGAGGAGGAAGGGGGAAACTGCCTCTAGAAGTGCTCAGTTCAATATAATTTCACCCAACAATAAGAACTCTTTCCCAAATGCACGCGTTCCCACACAGGTGGGAAATGTCAAATGGCCTGTTTTCCGTCGCCATGTTTTGTTGAATAAAATTATGCTAAAGCCAATAGTGGACATCATGAAAATCTTCCTTTGTACAATTTCACTGCAAATAAGCAAGAATGCGGACAGGGACAATGCTCTTTTCTGACCCCTCCACAGACACAAACACATGTGGAAGCGCAAAATGTAAAATGTTTTTAATATTTTCTTTTCTCTGTAATCTGGGTACTGAAAAATCCCCCAAATAAAAATTTCTACTAAGCCAGATATACAAAGCTTCATGTGATTTCTCAGAAGCCAAGCCATCAAATCCAGCAAAGCACAACTTAGTTCTTTTTTTCTTTTTCAAGGAAAAAAAAAGTCCAAAATACTATTCTTGCAGGAGGAATAAATTGTATTGCTAGAAGTAATAGCAATCTCTTTGGCACTATCCCCTAGGACTCACTTCAGTCTATTTTCTTAAGTACTGTATTTTAAAATCTCTGTTCCTTACCTCCGTCTTAGACACTCTAAACTGAATGAACACTCTAAATTCCAAGCACTTAGTGGTGTAAAGTTGCTTGAAGGTATATTCCCAAAAAATGCATACCTTTTCCCGTCATGATTACTATGTTCACACCACAAATCCACTGACCTCAATTTAAGATTTCTTATGTTATTATACTTAACTGTAGATTGATTATCACTGAAATGTATTTACTCCCACACACACCTGTTTCATGGGGTAAAAATACTTTTCCGTCTCTGGATGCAGTTATCTGACACGGTTTGCCAATGGAATATTAGCGAATATATGGCTTTAAACATGCTCACGCAGGTGGCTTCCCCTCTTGCCACTCTGAACATGAGAAGAGTTTTGGCTCAAAATTAATGAATAGATATGGAGCAGACATGCACTCAGCATGCAGGGGGGACCTGGGCCTAGCCAGTTTTATAGTTAGGAGCAGAATCACACAGCCAGGCCCAGCCTAAATTAGCTAACTGCCACACAACCCACAATGATGCAAGGAAGAATAAATGACTTTTATTTTATTTTATTTTATTATTTTTTTAAAATTTATTTATTTTGGCCGTTTTGAAACAGGATCTTGCTATGCAGTTCAGGCTGGCTTTGAACTCATTTTGTAGACCAGGCTGGTCTCAAACTTGCAGTGATCCTTCTGCCTCAGCCTCCAGAGTGCTAGGAATGCAGGTGTGCACCACCACGCCCAGCTATGACTTTTATTTTAAACCAATGTGCTTGACATTGTTTGTTACAAAGTAATAGCTGACTTTTATTCATAGCAAGATTTGACATAAAATTTTTTTAAAATCCATAGGAAAAATAGGTTTAGAGACCCACAACTTATGGCTAACTAAAAATAATATTCTTTCTTTTGTTTTACTTTTTCTAAGATAAGGTCTTGTTGTGCTGTGCAGATCTGCATTGAACTTTTGATCCTCCTGCCTCAGCCACCCAACCAGCTAGGATTATTGGCACACACCACAAAACACAATTCTAAAACTACTAATTTTTGAAATAAGTCACTAGGGTAAAAGGTTCACTTTATGCTACAAAATAATCATGCTGCTTCAGTGGTCATTGGGTGTCTATTGTTGGTACATGGAAAGAAAGCAAGGAATCATTCTTTAAATAACTGCATTAATTAGGTAAAAATTCATATCTCTGAACCTGAATGAAAAAGTTAACCACAAATTCACTATGTGATAGATGGCAATTTGCTATTAGTTATAAAATAATAATCATGATAGCTATTTTTCACCGGGTACTTACTACAAATACTTTATCAATATTATCACAAAACACTACACTAGTTTCCATTATTCATGCCCATTTTAGAGATGAGAACACTGAGTCTTAGAATGTTGAAGCAGCTTGCCCAAGGGTATCAGGTTAGAGGGAAGCAAAGCTAGAATCTGTTGCACATCTGTCTCATTCAAGAGCCAAACTTTCACTACGGCCTCTCAGAGTTAAAAAGACAAATGTATAAAAGGAATGATGCAATAAGAATAAAATCATTTACGTGGCTCTTCCCCAGTGAAGGATGAGTCATAACATAAATCTCTGACACAATGTGGCTCTTCTATTTCCGCTCTTCTACTGACCATCTTGAGTTAATGTCTCAGATGTAAATATTCAGTGCAATTAAACAAATATTTCTCTGGCCTTAATAGGTACCAGGACTTTTATGTTCAGGCTCAAAATTACAGTTGAGTGTAGGACACACGGCTTCGTTTTTAGGAGCTTTCAGTCTAGTAAATAATTGTTACTGAAAAGATCCTAACCAAAAGCCCCAGTGTGAGCTCTATCGTGTTCTAAACACAGGGTGAACAGATGTTCAGACTAACGATTGCTGGGGTGGGAAGAGAGCGAGGTTGGGGAGTTAGTTACATTTACTCACTCAGAATGCGCATTCCTTTCTGAAGACAGCCAGCCACCAGGAAAGAAGACAAATCCCAAACTAAAGGGGAGATCAAGCTGTGCAGGACTGCTGGTTAGAGTGAGAACTGAAAGATAGCAACACAAAGTGCTATGCTCCAGTCAATGGTGTCCGACCAGCAGTTGACACATCAGCCTGGTGATTCAGATGAGAGCACTGCTGGCCAACAAACAATAAATTCAGAGGCGGGGAAAGACATGGTCCTGTTAGGCATGATAGGACTTTTTCTTATATCAAAGAATTAAGAGTTTATTAAATCTAGGTAAACTGCTTGATTGAAAGAACTGTCATATAGTGTTGTTACAATTCTACTGTCTAAATGGAGCAATTGTCAACTGCTCCGAGACTTTTGAGATCCAGACATGGGATCGACTTTCTTCCCTTAAGCAAATGGATACTTCATCGCTGCTCCTTTTTTCTATCTGAGGAAAAAGGCAGACTTCATCTGTGCTGCCCCCTACCCATCCATACCACTTAGGAAGAGAAGGTGGCTTCCTAAGTTGTTTCATAAATGGGATATGAAATGTCAGAAGAAATTTATCATAAAGGGAAAGCATCCACAGTTCACTAATATTTCCTCACTCATTAAAAATAAACTATTTCAATCCTAATCATTTCATAACCACTTATTATTAGAGTATACTGATACTCCTGCACAGAAATCCCAGGCATAGGTAAGTTTTATATATGATCAAAACTATCTTTCTCTTTGCAGAAAAAAGTTGAATTGTTCCAAAATTCATTTTGTGTATAATTCTAATTCCAAATATGACATCATCACGCAATGTCACCTGCTACCTTATATAAGTGAATTTTGTCTTCTTTGCCTGTCAAATAGAAATTTTAAAAACTACTGAAAAAGAAGGATCAGACACATAAGCCATCTCTACAAGACACAGAGGAAAAAAATAATGGATTGTAGCTAATATAATTGTTATTATTGGCGCTGTTCATATTTAAAATTCTATTATTGTTTCTATATTTTATTATTTTTGTCATACACACTGATAAATCTTTTCTAAAAATAAAGCCTGGAGAAATGAATAAATACACATCACCTTGTTATCAAATGTTTAGGATTTTAAAATGGTGCTGCCCTTAGCGCCTTTGCTTGTGTCTCAGTTGCTGAAGTTCACAACCTCAGCCCTTTGTACCACCCAGGCTTTGTAGGACCTTGCTACAACTTCAGCACTCTGTCTATGCTTGCTCAGGTTTAAAATTTACTGTTTACCTAAATTTAATTCCAAGTTCCAACTCTAATGGAGAGATAAGGTTTAAAGATGGCTCCTGTCAGTGGAAGGGCCTTCCCAAAATCTTGGCAGTCAATTGTTCCCCTGGGTTATGACAGGAAGCTCCAAACTTTTTGCTGATAGACATCAAATTCTTGGTTCAGTTGTTCATAATTAGATAGGATGAGGACATGATTGGACTCATAAACATCCAGGCCACTAATAACAATGAGCTCAAGTTGACACTGGAATTGGGGCATATAATTCCTCATACCGTCCTCATAGCGGTGAACTAAGCCATTCCATCCTTGAAGCCAGTTAACTTACTGTTTTGTCTCAGCATATCCTCTCAGCATTTTCCTTCAACAAAAGGAAAGCTAGTATAGTTAGAAAAATAATGCAACATTATGTTCTCATGGTGAATTATGTTTAAAACTTCTAATTTGTCTTCTTGGAAATCATAAGCTTCTTTTTGGTCTTTCTACCTAAGGAAATACTTAGTGACTTGCTGTGTTTGGAATCTGTTGGTTTCTCACCGAGCATCCATATCTCCCTTTTTGGTACCAGTAGCAATATTTCCTTTCTGGATCGTGAGTAGACGCAGAGGGACCACTAGTCTAGATGCTCTGCTCTCTGAAAACTGATTCATCCACTCTCTTATTTGTGGGTGTTTCGGTTTTTCCCATTTTCTGCTACTGTGGCCAGAACTGCTATGAATAATCTTTTTGAGCTTAAGTTAATCAAAGAAAGAATGTGTCTTGTCCGCAACCATGAAATACTAAATGAGTTATGTGGGAATACAGAAAATCCCCTTTATCATGTGTCATGATTTGCAGAAGTGGTGTAATGTTCATTATTAGGTACAAATTATCAGAAAATTACAGATTTTAAAGAAATTCCAAAGGACATTCTAGCGTATTGTTCTGCCTTCACAGAGAGAGGCTCAGCAATCTTAGCTTTTGGTAATTTATTTATCAATCAGTGATAAATTTAATTGTAAATATTTTAATCAACTGACTTTCTTCTAATGAAAGCTAAATAGATAGGTACCTTGCTAATTTAAAAAAAGCCAAAAAGCTAGCATGACATAAACTACTAATAAATATTTACAGATATGCTCAAATTCATTAGCAATCATGGAGATGCAATGACCACAATGAGATAATATTTATATGCTAGATTAGCAAAAATTATGACATCTTATGATATTAAAGATTGAAAGATATGGATTTATGAGAATTTTTATTTATATACATTTGTAGTAGGAAAGCAAACTAGTACAACCACTTTGGAAAAGACTGTGGTATTATGTTGTAAAGTTGAACATTCATACACACTGCAACGCAGGGTAATATTCCAGAAAACCTTTATCCCTGTGCTCCAGAAGACATGAAAAAGAATATCCACAATTGTTCCATTCACAGCAGCAGAAACTGGGAAATAACTCAAATCTCCATCTACAGAAGAGTAGAACAGATTATTGTATCGTCACGGAATGAAAAATTATAGAACAGAAACAATAGATGGAAAAGAACCTCACAAACACCATGGATGCTTCTTAGAATATTGAGTAAAAATAGCAAATTCAAATAGACAATGCAAGATTATGTATGCTTTTTATAAAGCCCCCAAAATAAAACATTTCAAAACAGAGCAATACTCTGCATGTGTGTGTGCATGTATGTGCATGTGAGTGAGGCTGTGTGTCCCACTGATCTTTAGCAAAGCAAGCAATGTTAGACATAAAGTTCATCACCAGGCCTGGGAGAGGCAGGGGCATGGAAGTATCATGATTTTGTGGTTCTAAATTTAGGTGGTGAGTTCACAACTGTCTACTTTTTATTCTGTCGTTGTTCACATGTATGTTACATGTATCTTCATATTAAATAATATAATCATTTAAAAGTTAACCAGAGTAATATCTTCATCAGTGGATATAAGAAGAGACTGCTGTATGAATCTCACAGGAAACACTGAATATTTTAGGCATACTCTGAGTCTCCGCTCTCTCAATGGGCCAATAACCCCTTGTGCTCTGATTTTTATTTTTAGTCATTTTAAATTCTTGCATTACCTCACTGTGTGCCTTTCATGAACCACTTCCCACTGGAGCACACCACGGCATTCTAACTACTCACTTGTTCTATAAACTGAGATAAGCACAGTGAGAAGGCAGTCGATCTCTTATAATTTTGCGAGTCACATACCTTTAACTTGTACATTTTCTTCATAAGAGAAGAGCCTATTTCTATCAAAACCATGGAGTTAATGTATTTCCTTCCCTGCCATTCTCCCACCCCTGTACATTACCCAAGCCTTCTGGGAAAAAAGCTTTTATCTTATCAGAGTCCTGTGCTTTGGGGATAATGCAGCAATATTTTACTATCGCTGCTAATACGTGCACGTGGCTAGAGGTGGAGCAACAGAGAACAATGCTTTGTTCTATGTAGTGATAAACCTACACTAATCAATTGAAGTGGCTTGCTTCTTTCAGCAGTTGCCTTCTTGAAGATCTGGAATTGCCTGGTCTTAATAGGAGATCTTGGGAGCAGATGCTTGACCACTAAACAGAAAAGAAAAGAAAGATATCTCCATCTAAAGCTGCTATAAATAGGACTGTTCATGTCCATGATTTTTAAGAGCATGAGAAGAGCCTTAGTCTCTCCAAGTTTAAAAAGGTGACAAATTGTTAACAACTATAATGCCTGGGATTAAAAGGGAGCCCAAGAATAGATTAAGTGGTCTGACATACACAAAAATGTGTTTTCTCTGGCTAAATCCATCTCGGCTACTCTTCCACTCATATCAAGTATAACTCGCACAAAAAAAACTTGGACTGGAGCACTAATCCATATTTATATTATCCTGTTATGTTATGCTGAAAGCAACCCAATTTGCTAATAGCTTGTTATTCTCTAGCTGCATTTCCCCCAGGCCTAATACCATTCAATTCCTTCTGAGGGCTGCTTTCTCCAAGGAATGCTGATTGAGAGCTGGACCTCCTTTAATACATTCAGTGTCTGAAGTAGTCCCTCAAATGCCTTCTTCCTTGGGAATAAAATAAATAGGAAACAACAAAAGCAACATACAGTGAGTAGACAGTGCAGAGTGTGTATTGCGTCCCAGAGGCATACTAATAGAAAACCATTGACTAAAAGGCCATGCCGCATATTCCTATGAGTCTTTTTTGGAAAACAATTATTTCCATGGAGTTTACTTTCATTTTGAGGAACTTTAAAAAATTATTTAAAGATACCCCAGCGATGTAGAACCAGTCAGAATGGACCATGTAGGGCTAAACCCATATCTCTGTGGCTTAAAATACAAAGGTGTATTTCTTGCTCTTACTATATAATCTGCAAGCATGGGCTGAAGGCTCACCTCTACATCATGCTACTCTAGAACTCCAATTTGCAGAGCCTACAGCATATAAGGTGTTACTGATTGCTAAGGATAGAGAACAGGGCGAGATGATATTTAGCTGTAGGTTCTTAATACTGACAGACAGAAGTAACATTCAAAAGACTTCCTCTCATACTTCATTGGCCAGAGCAGTAGTCGTTCCTACTAAAAAGAAAGTGAAGAAATAGACTATTACCTACTTGGAAGAAGAAAAAGGTAAAAATTGGGTGGACTGCTGACAGTGAAATAGATCCTAAGTATCCCCAGAAACACAAACCTTCCAAGATGGAGAGCAGAAATGACTTTTCAAACAGGTTGACTTTTAATACTTGCTAAAGCACATGTTTAATGCAGATGAAAAATTATGGAGCAGATGGAGAGCTCATTAAATCAGAACCAGCTCTGGAGCTGATATTCGGAATGGTTGGTTACTTCTCACAGACTTTTTGCACCAGGTTTTCAAAACAGTTTAATGAGGTGAACCCAAACGATACCGGTAGTTTTTAAATTCTAGCTAGGAGACTTTTCCTTTCTAATGTGCAGACTGAAGTGAGCATTTTCAAAAGAAATTTTATCTTGTCAGTTAGCATATACCAAAATATTTGAAGCTATTGGCGCAGAGAAAAATTATTCATTATTTTTAAAGAGCCAAGGAAAGAAAATGTTGTAGCTGGGAACTTGAAAAGATGAATGTGAAAAGGTGGAATGCTGTAAATGTTCTCTATGTGCCAGAAATGCCTGAACTTTTCATTTTTACTAAATTACATCGAATGTAAGCACATTTGACCTTTTCCTTCCTTCCTCATACTATGATATTCCAATCAAACCATTTCAATATTATCTAACTCTTAGTCCAAAGCTATTCTTTCAAGCAGAATCTCATTTTAGAGCAGTATAAGCTTTAATGAGATATATGTACAATGGGTACGAGTAGCAATATATCTTCAAAACTTTTACCCAGCAAAGGAAGACATATTGAACATATTATTCTATAATCACACTCACAATGCACTTGCTTGGGAAATAGAGCCAATGGTCTGTGTGAACTCCTAGCAGTAAGTAGTTATGCTGTGAATTTCTTCCTTTCCTTCTTCTTTCTTTCACACAGCATTTCACTTTCCAGGAGAGAAGCAAAAGCACTGTGGCCCATGAAAAGCCACTACAACCTTCCCTCAACCTTGTATGTTGGCATCAAGGAGAGGAAGGAAATTTCAGACAGAAGTTACTTCCTCCAGGACTGCTATGGGGCCTTGTCCTTGCTCCCGAAGAAGGATGAGGAATTTTTTCTGTAAAGGGCCAGCTGGTGAGATTTTTGGTTTTTCGCAAGCTATGGGAACTCTGTTCCAGTCATTTAATTCTGCCACCGTAGCAAGAAAAAGCCATAAAGTTTATGTAAATAAATAGGCACAGTGAGTTTCAGTGAAAATTTTATAAAAACTTGAGACTGGCTGTATATGTGGTCCATGGACTACACTTTGGTGACCGATACCTGCTCTAGGAAAGAAATAGAGCCTAGAGCTTGTATCTAACACGTGACCACCAGTCTGCCTACCTCTTGTGTTCTTTTGTGTCTACCGACCTTTGTATTTTTAAATTTAATAAAATCTATGCCTGTGTCTCACTTCAGATACTTTCTTCTCTGTCTACTGTTGAATTCTGTAAGTGATGTTTCAAAGGTGCATATTTACCTGTTAACCCCATCAGTTAGGATCACTTATTAGCTAATGATGGATGGAATGTTCTATATTAGGTCCTGAGAGCAATAAAAAAATAACAATCAGTACTAGCCTCAAGCAGCTAACGCTTGCACTGCAAGTACCACACAAACAAGTAACTTTGGATGTCTTTGACAGAAACATGGCTATGTCTGTAGCCACTGGTGAAAGATGAGCAATGACAAATAGAGATAAAGAGTTATAAAAGTAACACAGGATGCTTCTAAATAAGAGGGGCAGCAAGAAGGCCAATGACTGGAAGTCTTTGGAAAACATGCAGGGAGGGGATTTGTATACAGGAGAGATAGAGACAGAGATAGAGATAGAGATAGAGAGATGATATATAGAGATAGAGAGAAAAAGAGAGAGAGAGAGAGAGAGAGAGAGAGAGAAAGCTTCTTATTCTCCACTCCATTCTATCCATTCCTAACTCTCCACTCTCCCCTTCCTTCTCTACCACAAGTCCAAAGAGGAAAATCCCTTATTGAATGCAGGCCTCTAACACTATCCCTTCCAAGCACCAAGCAGAGATGGAAGCCTGGAGAGTCAGGGTAAATAGAAAGGACATCTGTAATCACAGGTGATTATGGTGTGCTCTTTTAAATCCCTTATCTAGCTATTCCTTATGAGGGAACTTTTTCTCTCTATTCCACCCCCATGAAGTTACAAGCTGTGAATGGCATGGAATTTCTCCCACATGGGAGAAGGTCCTTCTAACTTCTGCTTAGATTAGATCCAGGAAAACTGGGGCATTGATCCAGTCATTTAGGGTTGCCTAACACTAAATTTAAGAAGCTCACGTGGGATAGCCCAGAACATTAAGAGTAGAAGTACCATATACTATTTGATTCAAGCAAAGTGCTATACAGCATATCTAAGTAGCAAGCTCTGCCTAGGGTCTCCTCCAGATTGTCTCCTTTGAACAGAAATCTCTAGCCCTTTCTCTCAAAGATATGACAATATTCAAAGATCACTGTTTTGCACTGATGTGTGCCTATACCTAAGGAAAATATTTTCAACATGCTTTCTCAATCAGATGGATAACATAGCAGTAGCATGGCTATAACAATGAACTGATAAATCTACTAGTCACACCACTAGCTATGTAACCTTGAAAAGATATTTGACCTTTTTGAGTTTCTAAATCCTCTTCTCTAAATGAACACTATTAGTTTCTTTACCTATGTTATAATTAATAGTAGGATTACCTAAAAATTGATTGTGAGTATTCTATAAATGGAAACATTATTAACAATCTGAAGATTATTACTATTACAATTGGCATTATAAATTTTTATCAAACTAAAAGATAAAATTTTTCTTTTAAGCACAGAGAATAATCTTAAACCAGAATTGAAGCTCCTAATAAATTAGGGTAGCATTTCTCCCACCAAGAATGCAAACCATTTCACTGGAAGAGTTTAATAGTGCTGCCATTACAAAGGTATCTCAAGAGACTCTAGAAATATGACAGTGGTGATAGCACCATAGTTGTTAGATCTTCCCAGAATCCCCACATAAAAATTGTCAGAGCAACTAGGTAACAAAGCCAAAAAGTCATGGACACATTTAACAAAATTAGATAAGAAATTATTCCCACAAATTTCAAACTATAAGCAAGCAGGGACAAGCCACCAATAGTGTCAAGAATAGCATGTTATCAGACCTGAGCTTGTAAAGCGATGAAGTGAGGAGAAATCCTAAACTGTCAACTTGCATTCATTAGGAAGCTCAGAAGACTAGTGTAAAAGCAGTAGCAAAGCCCACAAGGAGACGGGCCCACTTCAGCAGGTCAGTGTCCGAAGTCTACAGGCTGGAGCAGTCTGGCGTACAGGAACTCTCAAAACTGATCCTTCAAGGCTTCCTTCTGAAATGCAGCCACACACTGAAAAGGAACTACTAGTGAGACAAAAGAAAAAGGCTCAGTCTTTCTCTTTTCCTTCTGACAGCCAGAAGGGGCATGACCTAACTGGCAGCTGTCATTTCCTCTCTTTTGTTCCCTCTTGCCTTCTCTAGGGTAGCCTGGGTTGACCAACACAGCGGTCTCTCCAGCACCTCTGGAGTTGTTTCCATGGATTCCCTAGGCTGAGCTGACAGGAGCTACAGCTTGGCTGACAGGGCAAAGATCAGGGGGGGATTGGGGCCCATGACTGGTATCAGCTAAATCTCCAAACCCAAAGGACCATGTTCAACACAGCTGCCGCAGTCACAACTTCAGCCTAAGCATTTCCTGGAAATGCAGGAGCTGTCATTCAAAAAGTTCTCCCAGCAGTCGCCAGAACAGCTGAGGCTGTCCTAGATAACTCTCACCTGCTCCAGGATAGTTGTCTTAGCCATAGAAGGTCAGAAATATGGCTCTCCTCCTGATCAATCTTCTCTGCAGCCACTCCTGATAACTCTGCCCTGCAACCTCCAGATGACCTGTGTGCTCTCTCATTCCTCCAGAAGTTCCAAGATATGTATACAAATGAAAGAAGGTATGTAGGCATGGCCTGCTCCTCTGTATAAGTGGTGCTTACTTACACTCCTCGGGTCGTTCAAGAAGATCTACCTTGTGAGTGCTACCCACTGTGCGGCAGCACAGGTCCCTATAAAAAGCCCTGTCTAAGGGGCCCTGTAGTCTACTGGTGATTCTTATTTCAAGTTGAACAGGTTACACATGAGAATTGGACACACAAGTGGCAAATGACCATGAAAAGTTCTAGAGATTGGAAGAAACCAGTAGAAACTGATCATTCCTGGCAGTTACTAGGGGCAATCAGCAGAGAATGACATGGATCTGCAGTGACCTGTGGAGAGGACCACTGAGGCAACAGAATCAGGCGGAAGACCTTTGGGTTGCCACCAAAGGGGCTAGAAGCCTCAGCTGGTGAACTGGTAGGAATGGCTGGGAACCCTGAGAGCTGCAACACTAAAACGTTTAAAAATAAGAGGCAAGAGCCACATGCACCTAAAGCCTGGAGCTGCTAATATCAGATGAGTTGCACTTTTTTGGTTCATGATTTCTATCTGAATTTAGTGAAAGAACCCTCAGGCTATTGGTGACATTGCACATATCAGTGGCAACAGAGATGAAAAAAAGATGATAGAAACAAAAATAAAGGAAAACAAAAACAGGAAATCTCTGCAAACAACTCATGACATTTTTAATACTATGTAAAAACAATTGAAAAGAGAGATTTGTGACAACAGGAAAGCTATCTGAATCAAGTCCCCCTCTAAAGGAGAGGAAAAGTAATTTCACAATAAAATGATCTGAAGAAAAGTATTAAAGTTAGATTCCATATTAAGTGACTGTAAGAAAAAAGTTACTGCAAGAATAAAGAGCAAAATGTTATTACTGCAGAAAATAAAATTACACCAAAATAATGTACAGAACAGTAGAACAAAAAATAACATATTATTCTAAAATGAGCAGAAATGATGCAAGACATGAAAGAAAAAACTCTGAAATGAGGTGATAAAACTCAAGAGAGTAGAAATCTTTAAAAAGTACAATGATTATAGCTGCCTAAGTGTTTTATTTATTTTTTATTCTCTTTTTTAAAAAAGTATAATACTGAATCATATTTAATGGCTAAGTCCGAACATGGGGCAGGACATATAGAATATCTTGAAAATTCTTGACAAGCCAGGAAGTAAAGAAATTCTGAAAGGTTACTAGGGTTGTGCCAGCAGGACTCAGGAGAAGGAAGTCTCCCACTGGCCAAAGATGCAGCCATTATATTGGCACTGTGAAGAATGGGAATCCATCAAATATGTTTCAGTGCAGGGATTCATGAAGATATTTGCCAACAAAAGTATTACACGGTAGGAAAAATGAGGAAGAGCTGTTAAACAAACTTCTCTTCTGTCAGACTTCTCAGATCCATGTGAATATGCTGCAAATCTTTAAGTGAGACGGTATACCAAATTTTTATCAATTCTAAGTCCCACGTCTTAATTTTTCACATTTTCCATCTGAAAGCATGGGTTATGGCTTACAACCAATAACATGACATATTTTAATTAAGCAGTGCTATTTCTTTCTTAGGAGCCTGTAAAACTGATGCCTCTTTAAAGGTTTCTTAGATCCTATGGAATAGAACAACATGCTCCTTATTCAGTTCTCTTAAAACTAGGTTCTGAAGGATGTCAGCTCAGGAAATGTTATATTCAAATGAATGTGTAGATTATATATTTGTTATATATATTATATATATATTTGTTTTCAAAATCTCCTAGAATTTTTCTTATATAGACTTTTCTTTTGCCACTGAGAAAGACACACTCTCATTTATCTTTTTGGCTTTGTTATTGGCTTCATTAATATTCTTTTTCAGGTCTAGGGATGTAGCTCAGTGGCATAAGTGCTTGCCTGGTAATCCTGAGGTCATGAGTTCAATTCCCAGTACCAAAAAAACAAAATTCTTTTTCAGTATCCACAACCTATATGTCTGTGTTGACATCTGAGTGTTTGTTTGGAAAGTGAAGTCAAATAACAGGCCAAATTAATTGTATAGTTGTTAAGAAGAAATAGAACCTGAGCACAGTGGTGCGTGCCTCTATGTTAGCACTCTGGGAAGCTGAGGCAGGAAGATCACAAGTTCAATCCAAGTCTCAGCAACTCAACAGCTTAACAAGACTTTATTACAGGGGTGGGAGGATAGGAAAAATGGATGAAAAAAGAATTATGATGTGTTTTGTACCTGTACCAACTCTCCACAAGCACTAAAATCATGTACTGAAAACACATACTAATAAAATAAGGAAAAAAATACTCTATTGCTACTTAAAAAATAAAAAAAGGGTTGGGGATGTAGCCTGTGGTTTAATCTCTGGTGCCACAGAAAGTTTCTTTTGAAAGAAAGAATGAAAGAACAAAAGAAAGAAAGAGAGAAAGGGAAAAGAGGGAGGGAGAAAAAGTAAAAGTTCCTGTATTTATTTGATTTTAAAACCCAGTTGGCCAATTTTGTTCCTCAGATCTAGGGAATAATTGGCCCGGATTATAGTGTTTATTATCTGATTTGACTTAAAACATAGAAATTTACCCTATACAACATAAGGCCAAGGACACATAGCTTAAACCACTTGCAGTGTTTGCTTTGTTTTGTTTTGTTTTCACCTCTCCTCCCATCACACATCTCATTTAGGTGGCGACCACACACTGCAGGTCATTTTTAACTAACACCAGGACTAAGCAACCTTTAAAGGTGGTCAATTTTTACTGGCTGACTTACAAATCATTTTTCATTGAGATTTCCTTTGAAAAGGGTGCGTTGGAACTGTAGGCTGATGTTTTCTTCTTTTAGAAGTTTATATTAATGTTATGCCACTGTAAGGGTTGAGAGCTTTCTTAATGAATTTTTGAATTCTACCTTAGTCATTTGGCCCAAAATCTCCTGTCACAAAGCCATCTTGAGGATACCGCAGTGGGGGGAGGACTATCCTTGTGTAGAGAATTTTAAATTGAGATTGGATGAATTCATAATGAATGAAGGAGCATGGTGTTTTCAAGTAAGAGTCCACCAGTTACAAACATAGTGTAATAAAAACCAAACAGTAGCTTCTAACACACGGCCATCAATTGTAAAACATAACAAACAAAGCACAAAGGAAACTGATCTCCACCACTTCCTCACCTACTCAGCAAGCTGGCAGTGCGGTTGGCAGCAGCACCAGCATCAGTGCCACTGTGGGAACAATTGAAGCCTTTCTTTCACAAAGTCGTGGCTAGAAAATCAGTGAAGGTGATTTTTTTCCCAAACCACAAAATCAAATCAGATACACCTACCCTTCCCAAGGACATTAGCAGTCATAAAATTGCATGTTAGCAGAAGTTGATTTTAGATTCTGTTCCAAAGTCATCTGGTTGTGCCTCTAATGTGTAAATAATGTATTAGAGATCTGTATGTCTACAAGACTATCTGCTAAACGATACTGTTCATCCTAACTGCACTGGTCAGGCTAGTGCTGTACACTCTTACTTCCCCACTGGACCCACACCCAACGTGCTGGATGACTGGTTCTGTATTTTCCCCACTGAGAGTCACAGAATTATCTATTAAGAGCTTTTGAAATTGGATGATTCCAGGTCTGCAACAGTCCCAGATAGATAAGTTTATGTACCAATAAGAGCAGGTTATGATTTCTATATTTCCTGGTTTCACAGCATAGTATACTGGTTTCAATAAATAATTTTTGGATTTTATCAGATTGATCTTTTGCTTCAAGCTTCTTTATATATAAAACCCCAGAAAAATGTTTGTGGGAACAGAAATATGCCAGAAAATGCAACTAATATAAATGAAAGCAAATGAACGAACAAAAAGCCATCCTGCTGATAAGAAAAGCACATAATCTTGATTTGAATATCTGCCTGGAAAGCACAAATAAAGGAAAATTCTTCAAGGTAAATCTGTGCATTGTGGATATGAGCAAGCCAGTTCCCCATCGCCAATGTTTTACGTGCCTTTTTTCTTCTAATAGGTGCAGAATCTCGAGGTAGTAAGGCAATTTCCCTTTTCATAGTAGAATCAGCTACCCATCCCCCTCCCCCTCCCCCCTCCTTAACCCTCTCCCCAGCGGCTACACACAAGAACCATTTATATTTACATTAAGAATGATTTGGCCTATGTACACTACATTGTTTGACAGGAAAGATGGATGTTCACTTATAATTAAGTTTCAGCATAAATGACATCATTCAGGAGGATAAGCGTTCCCTTATTTTCTCGCCGCTGGTTTTCTCCTGTGGTGCTGTAGGTTACATGCAGACCCGGATGATTTTCCTGTGCCTCTCATCAATGGCCAGTACTTCAAAAACTCTGTTACTTCTGAAAACCGGAAGGATATTTTATACTTCCTCAGGCCTCTGTGCCCATGGTTCTTTACTTTCAGACAAGGAGCGGGAGGTATCAAATTTCATCGCGCTGAATAAGGCCTGTAAACCAGCCATGTCAAGATCAGCGGAAGTTTATTGGAAATCCAGAATTTTGTGGCCAGAACTGTGGGATCAAAAATCTCTATTTTCAGATTCCCCATACACTGAAAGGCTGAGGTATTAGGATCATAGATTTGAACCCAGGCCTGGCAATTTAGCAAGATTATGTTTCAAAAAATTAAAATTAAAATTAAAAAAAAACCTGGGATGTAGCCCAGCACAGAGTCCCCAGGTTCCATCCCCAGGATCAGAAAAAAAAAAAAATCACCAATTGATTTTTCTGCATATGACAGCTTGAGTAGCAGTAGTACAACGGTCATAATTTTTACAACGATCAGTTTCATGGATAGATAGGTTGTGTGAGGGATTTTTGCTTTATACATCAGACTTTAAGAGTTAGGTTTTCAAATTTTCATATATTACTTTTCTTACTGTTGCAAGAAAACTATTGGATTATTACTTTTTCTTGTATAATTCTAACATTACACCATAAAGTTTCTAGTCATGGTTCTTATAACCATACCAAAATACATCACTCCACCTTTATTGTGTACTGAATACACTGAAGATATGGTGCGAGATATTAAGAGCACGGTGTTAGCGAGATGTACAGATATCATCCCTGCCGACAGCAACTGTTTGTTTACTTGTTTCTTGTCCTCAGTCACCACTAGACTGCATATCCCAGGGCACAGACCATAGTGCTCACTCTATAGCTCTTACCAAAATGATTAGCATGAGGTAGATATTTGCTAAATACATCTACACAAATTAAGGACTTTATAATACTGTAGGAAGATGCACAACTATCTAACACTTAATATAAGTAATAAGTACTTATATAGTACTTATTACTTATATTAAGTAATATATATAGCCACATAGTCCAGACTTGGCTCCGCTTCGATAAAATTGATCTGTCTAAGAAAGAACTGAACCAATCCTTCACAAAATTTCCTAAGAATGAAAGGGGAAGGAGCAATTCTTAATTCATTCTATTAGGCTATTATTACCCTGACACCAAAATCAGGCAAAAATATTACAAGAAAACTACAGAGTAACAGACCTTATGAATATAAACACAACATTCTCAACACAGTGTGAATAGAACAAATCCAGAAATGTGTAAAAAGGATTACACAGCAAAATCAAGTGAAATTTAGTCCACGAACACAAGTCAGTTCAATGTAAAAATTGACCAGTGTAATATGCCCGATTACTAAGTTCAAGTACAGAAATCATATATCATCTCAACAATGCAGAAAAGCATTTGACAAAATCCAACAACACTTTTATGATTCAAAAAAAAAACCACATACAATAAACTAAGAAGAAAGGTACTTTCTCACCTCAACAAATAGGACCTATAAGAAAACCTACCGCTATCATATTTGTAAAACATGGAAACCACTCCCCTTAATATCAAGAATAGGGTGGGATGCCTACACCCAGTTTTCTTCCTCATTCCAAGTAAGATCTATTCCAGGACAATTAGGAAGAAAAATACATAAAAGGCAACCAGTTTGGAAAATAAGAGAACTGTCTCCAAATACATAAATATCTAAAAATTACATAATCTTGTTTATTGAAAAACCCGTCTACAAAATAACTATAAGAACTAACAAGCAAGTTCATCAAAACTATAGGGTCCAAAACTATAGGGCCCCAAATCAGCTGTATATATCTATACAGTAGTATTCAACAATCTGAAAATGCAATTAAGGCAATAATTCCATTTACAATAGAATCAGGGCAAGTAATATGCTTAGTAATTAATTTAACAAAAACTTTCAAGATGTATATACTGAAAATGGTGAATACATTGAAATAAATAAGGCCTAAATAAATGGAGATTAATCTTGTGTTCAAAGATTTGAAGACTTAATATTATTAAGAGCAAAATATTCTCCAAATTGATCTACAGATTCAATGCAGTCCCTATCAGATTATAGCTGCCTGTTGTGTAGAAATTGGCAATTCATAGGCAAGTTCAAGAAACCAGAATAGCCAGCCCAACTTTGAAATTGAACAAAGTAGAGGAATGACACCTTCCTATTTCAAAATTTACATAAAACTGTAGTAATTCAGATTGTATGATATTAAAATGAGGTTAGACATGGTAATGAATGAAATAGAATTGAAAATCTAGAAATTCATACATTTATAGTAAAATTAGATAAAAGTAGATTCTTGCCTCACATCATATACCTCAAGATATATGAATTAAAGGCCAAAATGTAAGAGTTAAAACAATATAACTTTTAGAAGAAAATATAGGTATAACACTTTGTGACCTTGGATTTGGTCATGGTTTCTTAGACATAACATTAAAACATAAGCAATAACAACAAAAAATAATTAAATTAGAATATGTTGAGATTAAAAAATTATGTGTATCAAAAGAAACAATGGTCCTTATTTACACCTTAGAGTAGGGGGAAATTGTACTGATTCTTATTTACACTTTAGAGTAGGAAGAAATATTTGAAAATTATATATTTGATGAGGGACTCAGACACAAAATATAAGAAACACACTCAACAATAAAATCAAATAACTCAATTTAAATGAAATGTCAGGATGAGCAACTGATAGATTCGAGAAATAGATTAGTTGTTACCAGAGGCTTTATAACTGCTAATGTTTACAGAGTTTCTTTGTGGGGGGATAATCTGGAATTATATAGTAATGATTATATACTTTGTAAAACTACCAAAGCCCACAAAACCATACAATTTAAAGTCTATATTTTATAGTAAGTGAGTTATATCTCAATTCAAGTAAGACTCACAGGGAAAAATATAACAACCTCCCTGTCACAGTTACTCCTCTCCTACTTTATAAAAGCACAGTCTTCTCATCCATCTTGCTTTTAAGATACATTTTCTGATACACACTGCCAAACCAAGGAGTGATTCAAAATATCAGCATCATGATAAAGTGTGTGACCCTAAGAAATTCTTCAATAACAAAGTTAGATTCCAACTACTTGCTATCAAATAAATAGTAGAACTAATCAAGTTGTGAGACTATATCAACATAATTGTATGATAAACCACAGTATGATTTTTAAAATAATTCAAAATGATTTCAAGGAAGAGTCTTTTTATTTTAATTAATTAAATTTATTTGAACAATTCAAATATACATATGATCATTTTCATCATAGGGACTTTGTAAATGTATGGGACTTATCTGAATTCCTTTTCTTTCTCCATTCCCTTGTCCTCCCTTTAATCTCTCTTCCCTTCCTTACTTACCAAAGCTTTGTTTCCATTTTTTCCTTCTTTTCTCATTTTTCCCTTCCTTAAGCTCCCCTTGCCTCTCATTAGTTCCCCTTCCCAACTGAGCATTTCCTTCCCATTTCATAATACCTACTGTACATTCTGGTCCTTATTTACACTTCTGGTTTCTCACTCCAGAGAAACAATGGGATGGTCACGCTATTGTTACAAAGCTCATCTAGTTCTTACCTACTTATGTATGTGAAAAGTCTTCTTAAATTTTATATCTATAGCAAAGGATATTAAGAATAAAATTAATATTGAATTCATTTCCATTCCACTAATGATATTCTTCCACAATACATGAACTAATTGGAAAAAACTCCACGCATTTCATTAACAGATGTGTTTCCAATAAATTTTACCCTCTCTGTTTAATGGTAGTTTTTTAAACTTTGAAATAGAATTTTATTGCTTTTGTTCAAACTGAGTACAATAGTTATTCTTAAGAATAGCTCAATGCAGAATAGTTTAATGTCTCAATCTTTATGGTTACAGGAAATTAAAAAATAATCTTTAAATTTATATATTTTTGTGATAGAGAATTATTATAAAAGATGTAAAATGAAACATTACATTAGGATAAAATTCTTTATGAGGAAATAAAATATAAGTATGAGTTCTAATAGAATTGTGATAACAGAAAATTCTAATTCTTCTTAAAGAAGAGCTAGTGCCTATATTTTTAAATTTAAAAAGAGTGTGTGTGTGTGTGTGTGTGTGTGTGTGTGTGTGTGTGTGTGTGTTTTAAGTATGTATGGGAGAGAATAGAGTAAAAATGGAAAAGGGTTTTTTTTCCTTATGAAAAATTTTAAATAGAGGTAGCTTTAGCCTAACACAAGGGTTTGGGCCAAGACAATGCAGGTTTAGAAATTAGCCCTAGGGTGTAGCACAGGTAGTACATTGTAGGAAGAAATGCTAAGAAACAGATTAGCAGTACATGCAAGAGTAACACTCATGTGTCAGGTTCTTATCCTGTACGATGGGAACTAAGGGTACAGTTCCACTAGGAACCCTCTGAGAAGCCATATAAAATGAGCTTCAGAAGTGCCCAGCTGCTTCTGTCTCCTATTAGTAGTCAAAGACTGTCCCAAGGAATACTAATTCCTTCACACATTCAAATTTGTTGGTGCATCAGAATGGTGTGAGAGGAACCCACAGAGGTACCATGGAACAGGACTGACCATTGGTGAGGTAGAGGCCATGGCAGCAAGACGATACTATAGTTTGGCTGAAGTGGCCCCAAAGCATATATAGTAGGGGCAGAAGTTATCTCTGCCCGAGGTAAAGGAAACAGTGATATAACGAACACTGATGTGGCCACCTTTGACTATATACATGTATTTCAGTCAAGATCTCTAAAAGGCTAGGACTCTTTTTTTATGCGTAATGCTGACAATGGTGGGCTTAGAAAATTTTATTTACTCTGGTCTCTGGAAATAAAGACAAGGAATGAGAAAGGAAGCAAACAACCCCTCCCCCTTAATTAGATACTTCAAAAGGAAGATAGAGAAAAAACAAAGTGTCAGGGACCATATTCCCATTTTCCCTCTCAAAGAGCAATTGAAGGTTTCCCAAAATGAGTTATTGTTAGCCATATCCCAATACTTAAGAACTGTTGTCAAGTCCATGTATTTTAACATTTTAGATAACAATATTTTCCAGAGATATGCTTCCTAACCTTCCAGTCCTAATTTGATGGAACATCTCTTTGCATTTATACACAAAATAAAACATAATCAATGTAATTTTTAATGAATTAGGATGCATTCTGAGATTTTGTGGTATGTCTGACTTTTGCTTTCTATCCCAGACTTTGGACTTTCCTCTGGAGGTATATGCAACTACCTATTAAGAATGAGAGTATGTATTTAATCCAAGTTTAGAACCCACTAATGCTCCATAGATATAGAGTTACAAACCAACTTGAATCTTTTGGTGTTCAACTTTGTTTATTCTTGGCAAAGCTCAAAAAACTTAAGAGGGCTCAAAAGATTTCTTGGACATGGACTTTAAGAAAAAGGGTTTTGATGAGTAAAGCATAAATGAACCAGAACCCATATGGATCAAATTTTCCTCAAAATACACATGGGTTTAATAATTAATGGAAAAAGTGCTTCTAGCATGCATTTTGGGATTTATCAAACCCCAAATATTTGGAGAAAAATAGTTTGATAGGTTCAAAGAACTCAAACTCTGATTTGATGCACCCACATTTATATCTCTTGATGTTGAATAAAAATGAGAACTATTTAGGTGTAATAGAAAACAGACTGAACACGTTCAAAAATTATGTGAAAGAAAGAAAATAGCATGACATTACAAAGTTCATCTGTATTCGCATTTTTAATCCTTCTCTCAAATGATCTCTTAACTACACTTTATCTCCGCATATTAAGTTTTGAAAGAAATTATGGATTGTAGTCGAAAAAAAAAAAAGAAAACCCAAAATCCTTTGAAATATATATCATGAAATTATCTAAGTTACTTGCAAATATTTCTCTCCATATCAATAAATCTCTAAAATTATAAGATAAATTGTATTAATTAAAGAATGGGACAATGTATTTAGAATTTCCTGGGCACTGTGTTTGTGAGTTCACTGCACTGTCCCAGTGCATCTGAGTAAAAGTTGATTTTTCCCTCTTTTATGCTAAAACTATCACACTCAGCTCAAGCTAACAGATCTTGAACATTAGAATTTATGTACCATTAGCATGTCTATATCTCAAAAAACTACCATAACTATGTCTATCTCTCAAAAAACTACCATAACTGACAAAAATTATCTAACTTCTATTGAGTCCATGAACCCTCTAAAATCATGAATCAATCATAAAAATATCATGATGTTTTCTTTATGTAGACTTGAGAGCTACTATTAAAAATAATACCTAATACATTTTTCAGCAATGTGCAAATTTAACATGGTTTTCAGCTAAATATGAGCAAAGTAGTTCAGACCAATAAAATCAACTTTGAAATATCTCATCCTGTACCCCTTAATGAATTTTATCACAATTATTTCATGCTTAGCTTAAATTCCACACAAAATAATAATGTTCTCTCCTTTTTATTTACACCTGTACATCTGTAAAATAAAAGGCATAAAAAGAATAATGCTTGCATCAAAGCATACTGATCTGAAATAACTTTCTAAAGAGACACAGTACGTTAATCATGAAAAAAATGATAGAGGTTTTATCATTACTGTTCTTTTGTCATTACTATTATTAAGAAATAAGAGAGAGAAGGGAAAAATTATTTTCTTTCCTAACAGACATAAAGCTTGGGGTCTTGTGAAGGATTCAGATGTAGGGATTTTCTCTGATGCTTTCTCTGCCATGTGAGTCAGAAAGTCAGCTAGGAGGAGCCTGAAGAAGGTTGTCTCAGCAGGGCTTTCCCTAAAAATGGAGGAGGGACCAGACTCCCCGAAGAGGGTCGCGCTACGTTCCAAGCAAAAACAGTTGCTTGAAACCATTTATAAACGATCCATAAATGGAATTGAATGTTATCTCCAACCCAGCCACACACACAAACGAATGCAGAAGACAGCCACATGCATAGGTTGCCAGAAACCCAGCAAGCCACATTAATGATAGAACCCTTTAAGATAGGCATTTCTTTATATTCAGTGAAGTGGGTTGCTGATAATTTGGCCATTAATTTCCTGTTTATAAATCGTATTTTCCGTGTATAGTAACCACAAGTCTTTGACATTCACAGTAGTGTTGAAAGAAACAAGTTTATTAAAGGAGAAAAGGGAAAAAAAGATTGGTCTTTTAAAGTTCATCAAATTGCACATGTCAACCATTAAGTAAAATGCTACACTTGAAAAACAGCAAAATGCCTAGTGTATGGGAACGGAAAATGCCGTGTGTATTCATTTCACATGTGAAGCAAAGAGAAGTCTAAGTATTCCAACCCTTAAAGAAACATAATCCAGAATTTATATCAGATGGTTTATGGGAGTTTATTGGAATATACAACAGGGTTCATGTCGTGTGTCACAAGGTGAAGGCTGTTCATGGGTGATTTACAAGCTGCATGTGCCGGCGTTACTGTAATTTATAGGACGCAGATGGTCCTGGGGAGCCCTGCTGACTTGTAGCTGAATCAGGACCTAAGCCCTGTGTGTCATCTGCTATGGGTACCTCAGGCTCACTTCCCAAAATTACGCACCGACATATTTCTGCTCTTAACTGGTAGATACCAGAGCCCTTTCTGTTATTATAAACACAACTTTAAAGTGTGAAACTATAGAGAAATGAGAAATATTTAGGCTAGAAGGACACATGATTTTCCCTCCTCTGCCCAAAGAAAGGTGCTGTCAGTATCTTAACTTCCTTTGGGGAGTGTTCACTGATCGGTTTGTCATATTATATTAGTAATAAGAGAACAAAAGGATACAATTCTTTCTGGATGTGTCTAAATAGTTGATTTCGGATACCCACCCTCCAAAAGAATCCTTAAAAGGGAAAGAGGAAGGTTTTTTTTTTAATATTATATCTCTTTCAAATATAAAGACCCTTCATCTCTAGCCACCTTTAAAATTATTCTATGAATGTATCTCTCTTACAAATCCTCTTTGTAACCTTAAAGGAAATGGTTCTATTAGATGGTGTAATAGTGTGAGATGGATGTTTACTGAATTGAATGTAAATGGATTGATCTTTCTGCAAAGAGCAGTTTTTCAGCACTTTAATCACAAATGAAGTTACATGTGTTGGTTTTGAACTTGCTTTCAGTGCCTTCACTGGAAGAGGGCAGCTCTTTTTTTTCTGGTGCTAATGTATTTCGTGGTACATTTGAACCCCTGTTGGGCAAGGGGCAGTTGGAGAAAAAAAGGAGCCTTGAAACTCCAGTTGCGCTGCTCAGACGTCTCCCTTTGAGCCCTTTATTGAGAAATTGAGTCGAACAACCCAGCAATCGCAAACATGTGCTGTAGTAACTCTTTCCAGCACCCCTGCACATGGCCACCAAGAGCTTCTATTTTTCCATGCTGGTCAGGTCTTGCAGGTCTTTGGGTGACAAAAAAGACAAAAAATGACATTTCTAATGTGCCCTTTAGCAATTTAGCAGGAAATGTGGTAGCCCACCTTTAGCCAGCACTGTGCAATAGAGAGATAATGTGAACTACATATGAAATTCTGTTTTCTGGTAGCCATGAGGAAGAAAGGAGAAAGAAGGAAGGAAGGAAGGAAGGAAGGAAGGAAGGAAGGAAGGAAGGAAGGAAGGAAGGAGGGAGGGAGAGAGGGAAGGAGGGAGGAGGGAGGGAGGGAAGAAAATGCTCTACAACACCCAATATATATATAAATCCCATTCAACATCAAAATATTACTGACATTTTTTACATTTTTTTTTGTACTATGCCTTCAAAATCTGATGTGTACCTGGCACTTGGAGTACAGCTCCATTCAGATCAGTTCATTCCCGAGCTGCACAGCTACATGTGGCTGGTGGCTGCTGCATACTTGTAGAATGCTTTAGTCCTGAACAAGCTGATCTAGAAAAGTTGAAGCAGGTAACAATACCTGCAATCTTTCCCATAAGTGGCCATTCACACATTTTAATACATAAAAAAATCTGCATGGCATATGTATGTATATATTGTTTTCCTATAGACCAAAGGAAAGTAAAAAGTCAAGAGGAGAAGCAGGAGAGCTGTAATAGAAATAAAATTGACAGCCTCTCAAAACTCAGGTGGCACTTTCCTTCTCCAGTTAATTACGGTTTTAATTACATGGCTTCTTGCGACTCCTTGATACCTAATAAACCAGACTCTGTGGGGCAGCCAAGTTGGGTTTTGCTTGAACTGCAGGTGTTAGACTCAGCATGCAACATAAATCAACTTCTTAAACATGTTCCCAGGGTGGGTTCAAGCTTTTTCTTCCTGTTTGCTTGTAAAATCACATCTTTTCAACATTGTTGGTAGAGAAATGATTGAAGAAGCCATGGGTTGAATAACAGCTTTGTGTTTTTGATTCACTTGGCCTGGCATAAAACATTTTGCCTGAGATGAAATAGACTAGCAGAATACATGATGTGGGTTCTTTTATTTTCTCCTTCAGTCTTATAAATAATATATATGCCCAAGTATTGATCATTTCATTTAGAAAAATAAATACCTATTAGAGGAAACAGAAATGAAGGCCCTGGGAATACATTGAGATTTCTGGTTTGAGTATTTGGAACCCCTAAGACCATGGGAGGTGAATTTATTCCAAGACAGTGCTGTGTGAGGTCAATCAAGTTCAAACAGGGTAGACTGTGTGTCAGTTTTGCATGCATGGTGGCAGGCGGCCTTCATGACAATAGGAAACAGCGAGGAAGGAGAGCATTCCCAAAGTTCTCATTGGTTGAAAACCCTGCAGCATCTGATGGCATTATGAGCAGCTTGCAATTTAGCCTCAGCAGCAGGAAAATCTGCAGTTGATCAGCTCTGCCACAACTAGTAAATGTCACCATGGTAAATGTGGATTTCAGTGGAAGGTTTTGCAGTGCCTAGTGATAATTCTGCCAGTTCTCCTCCCTTCCCTCCTCCGTCTATAAAGAGAAAGCACAACATATGGTATTTGCATGTTATCACAAAGTATGAGATACATGGTGAAATAAATTACGTATGAAGGGGGCTTAGCCCATAATTTCTAGTAATTTCAAAAACATGAAAATGGCTTTTGAAGTAGGGGAGAGGGCCTTTCTCCTTGGGGGCAACTTCAAAACACATGACATGCTACATAAACACGAAAGTACTTACCTTGCCTGGGCCTCTTTCTTCTCCTCAGGATCCTGTCTAATTATTAGTGATGTCTGTATTCTAACAAGAGACCTTTTTTTCAGATAGGAATGATTTGAACTCAAGCTCTCTAATAGTAAAATTCTGTCATGAATAGGAAAGTTCAAGGAAGTTTGGTAAGGGTAGGATGTTGCGGCACATTAATCACGGTCTTCTTGTGAAAGGGGATCCAGAGTTGGTTCATGATTTGTTGTTGCTCCCACCAAGTTCCCATCCACAAGGCCGAGTCTTAAAAATGTGCCTTTCTTGTCTCCGGGGCTTTGTACTTGTTCTACTTCTTGAATTAATCTTCATATATTGGAGATTCTTCCAGACATCAAGAATCAAATTCATACACTCAGTATAGAAAGCATAATGAAACCCTTGAAAAGCTCTCACATCTGGCTGCAACTGGCCCCAGACCATGGCTGCATTTTGAACAAAATATATACAGGATGTGTGTATAGGTGTACACAAACTCTGGGCAGTCAGGTACGTGCTTCTTTATACATGTTTTTATATGAACAGTGAAGAACTAGAAATTGGACTCCACACAATGTTACTGCAACCATAGGAGCTAAGGGCTATAGGTTTACTGCTTACCAGAAGTCTTTACTTAATTTAAATATGAGTTAGGGTGCACACTAGTTAGTTAACAAGGATGTTTGGAATCTGTTTCACTGTGAATTCTAGGGCACTGTCAAATTACACAGAGCACCAGTACTAGGCCTGGCCTATAGCTGATGCACATAACAGAACTGAAATGGAATTAGGGCTTTTCATCATTTCTGGGCAGGTTAGGATACAATAAGGTTCTAAAACACCGACTTCACAGTTGGGTTTCAAGTCCAATTAGTATACAGTTAAAGTGTTCGTGAATTTGCGGGAAGAGGTAAGTAGACTGCAACTTAGACCTTTCTTGAAGTCCTCATTCTTATTTCTGAGTTAGTGCTCCTGGCTGGCCAAAAAAATGTCTGAGGAAATTTTCTACCCTTTATTGCCAAAGTCATCTTCTCTGAGGTGATGGCGGGAGGTGGGGATGTCAAGGAAAATCCCATATAATAATCACTAGCAAATGGATGGCCCCTGGAGTATCTGAAAAGTACTTTCATAGATCTTTTGTCAGTTGACCTGTGTAACAATTGTGTGCAAGAAACACCATCTTCATTTTATACATGAGAAAACTGAGGCTCAGATAAGTGTGCCTGAGATCACCTTCCTGATAAATAATAGACTCTGGATTGATCCTCCAGTTCTAAAACTAAAAGACTAGGTCCTGTTCTAAATATTACTATTTATGACAATGTAGGATGTATGACAGTTTTTAAATATCCATTAGTAAAAATATCTTTGCCTCAATCAAATGCCTATTTTCTTCCCCAAAGTAACTCATATCTGTAGTTATTTTAGCATTTTTAAGGAAGTTTAGGTGTAGATACAAGCATAAACATACATAATACCTATATTACAAAAACAGGCATAATACCTATATTTCTCTCATAATACCTATATTACAAAAACAGGCATAATACCTATATTTCTCTAAAAATGGCTTTCTGAGAGTTGATGAGCATTTGTATAGATTCCCATCACATATGGAACTACCAAACTGTTTTTAATTTTGAAAATAGACTTTTTGCATCTTTCTATTGGGAGTTATCCACGGGTGTTTTAAACGACCTGGGTTGAAATGACAGTTACAATGCCTGACTCTCACACCAGCTGTATGACTGTGAAGGAATCCTTGTCCCACTGACATTCGACTTCTCCAGCTATAAAATTATAAGCCTCAGTAAGAGCTCAAGAGGTAGAGGTGTGCCGCATAGTGGGAAACGATCTAATGTAGCACCAGGATTCCTGGCTTCTGGTCGTTATGGTACCAGTAACAAAATCATTGGTACAAGATTTGATATAGCCTCTCAAAGTCTATATGGCCAGTAAAACCCTGCCCTCACTCTTTCAAAATATTCTGTAGGAAAAAACAATAACTGTTTGGTCATAATAATTTCTGGCAATGCATAAGCATCTGCATCACAGTCCTGTGGGATAAGTGTATAATTCACACTTTAATAAACACCATGGTGGATCCCTCCTCATCCTTGTCCTTTTTCTTGGACATCCACATCCTCCTTTGTTTTGGGAGACATTGACATTAAGTTGGAGCTTGTGACTAAGGTCTGAATTCTTCAAGATATTTCATCCCCTTGGTCATAGTTTTTGGGTCTGGGATAGGTACATAGACAAGTTGGCTCTAAATGACACAGAGACCTTCTGGGTCAGGAACTGTCTTACTCTTTGAGGAGGCTTCCTAGACAGAGAGCATGGCAATCCAGAAAGTAGTCATTGGTACCTCCCAGCCGCAGGAAAACACCAGCCTTGGGATAAAGTGAACACCAGGAAATGAACAAGTAGAAAACAGAGATGAGTGATCCCTGGTAATACTGGTAAAGCATGAATACAAACCAATTCCAAGGCTTGCCTAACTTTGCTTCACATTTCTGTGAGCCAATAAATCTTTTTATGGTTTAAATATTCATATTTGTTGGAATCAGCAATTGAAGGCATATTAACATACAGAATTAGATAGCAATATAGTTATTTATGTAGTGTATTGATGTTTATTGAAGACGGGCTGGGTATTGTGCTAAGTACTTCATACTCATCCCTCCCTTCAATTATAATTGAAATCCAGTAAAAGAGATATTGTGATATACATCTGGCAAATGAGAAAAAAGCTTTGGAAATTGTAGTAACTGTAACTGTTCATACTATACAGCTAATCCACAGGGGAAAAGAACTTACATGCTTGCAAAACTCTTGCTTAAAACAACCTACATCCTCCAGCCATTGTTACTGGGTTTTAAGGATGCTGGAATCTCTTTTTAGAAGAGGTTTCTAGGCTCTTCTTCTCTTGAACCAAGAATCAGACAAAACAAGCACAGAAGTTAGTGAGGTTTTACATTTATTAAGGTTAGGAAAAGAAACATGCTCTGCATAGCATGTTTCAGGCAAGTAAAAGTAACAGATACACTTTACAGGGTGAGAGGAGACTACTGTGAAAGAGAGCACTAGTAGCAGAGAGCTTTGTGGTGGCTGCCTTTTTTGTATCTCCACTCCTCAGGCTGACATTAGGTCTAGGCCAACCTATGAACACTTGTTCCAGTTCTGGCAGGAATTGAAGATAGCACTCTCTGATTGAGAACAACTCTGTGCATGTTTCCTGGAACTTTGTAATTAACAGGTCACACCCACATCCCCAGCCAGTTTTCCATGCCCTAATCTCCTGCCTCACCTTATCTCATATGTGTATTCCTTCAGCTTAGCATCATCCTAAGTACATTGGGAAGGGCAAGTTTTGCCTCTAGGCCCCTGCCCTTTTAGAATCCTCCTCTCATGGAAATGACCACAGGCCTTGATAGCCCCAGCATGAAGGAAAAGGCTATGCCCTGTCTGCACTTACTGCATTTTTGTTTTACTCTTTTGCTGCTAGCCAGCCATTCAGTTTTATTATTAATGGGTTAACATATTTTTATGATGAACCTTTCCCAAGTGCGTATTTGTATTTTACCAGAAACCTTTGAAAGCTTCACTTAAAAGAGAGACCAAGGGAAGATCGTCCAGGTACCTAGTGCCCTCGGAGATGGGTAGATATGATTTTCAAATCTTCATATGTGACTACATTGAATGAAGAAATTATATGAAGAAATGTCTTCATATGTGACTACACTGACCACTGGCAAGATTAAAAACACATCATATTCACACTGTATAAAGTGAAAATTGTTAAGTTTACTTGAAGTATGGCAAAAATCTAGAAAAAAAAATCTAACCTAGAAGGATAAGAAATAATTAACAGGAGAATTATATTTCCATTACCAAGTCAGACATAATTAACCCTTCTTGAACATGAAATTACCAGATTGTTTCTAAATAACCATACAAACGTACATATATACATGAGCACACATGTATATATCACATGTATATAATGCCAACAATCCTTTTTCCTTGCTTATCTGATTAATTCTTAGAAAACCTCAGCTTAGCCTTGTTATCCATTTTCTTGTTTTTATCTTTTCACAGCCTAACTACTTTTAGGTTGAGTCCTTCCACATAATATCATTCTCATTATTGTGCTTTGTCCATGTAAACAGGAGCAAGGAAGGAAAAAAAGGGAAGGAAGGGAGAAAAGGAGGGACAAACTGATGGAAGGAAGGAAGAGAAAAAAGAGAAAAATCTAATTAACATCATAAATAAATTGTTTAAACATATTTTCAGAACAAATATGAAAACTGCAATTACATTTCTTAATTTTCTTTTCTGCCATAATTTATACTAAAATGTTTTATTAGGCTGATTACTAGGAAGAACTAAAAGGACCTCACCAATAATTAATTAATTGTGCAATTAAATCACACACCTGAATCATCCACAAATGTTTAAATAAATCATTTTTAAGAGAATTAGTATGTAGTTGCCTTTCCAGATGTTCCAAAGGCAAACAAATGTGTTAATTAGCATACTTGAGGACCTGAACTATATTTAAGTCTCTCTCTTATAATTTTGGCCTTTATTTCTAACTTAAATGTCTTGAGGAAAAGGAAGTCAGAATTAGCTTACTACCAATAATTAATACTGGAAGAGAACAAATGAATGTTTTGTGAATTGATAATTAAATTTAAAGGACAAATAAGGTATGTATTATTTGTATGAATTAGGAAAATCTACCAAAGTTAAAATTAGAAGAAAATCATACTACTGGAATAATAATAAGCTCACATTTTTAAAAATATCAACAAACAACTTTTGACATGCAGTCTTCACAGATTACTCTGGGAAGAAAATACCATATATGATTCTCATTTGTGACAGGAAATTGCGTGAGAGATTGCTGGTTTTCAGTTCATGTATGGCTGAACTGGTTAACATTGAATCTAAAGATTCTGAATCCTGTTGAGGCTGTTTTCACTACTCAGTTCTTTCTCCCAGAAAATTGGGATTTGGGTAAATCAAAAAAAAAAGAATTAAAGAGAGATGTGAAGGAAGACAAGCAGAAATCTTTCTCATAGTGAGGAAAGAGTCTATAAGAAATTACTGGATAAACCATGAATTTGAATAGAAAGGAGGAAAAGCTATGAAGTTTTAAAATAAAGATTTATTTTCTGGTGAAACAACCAGAAATTGCCCCTTGTTAGAAAAAGTATGGCCAGGTGGAAGGAAAGAAAAAGACTGGCAGAAGGAGACCTGGTCAACAGGGCTCTAAGGAACTCCACAGCAGTGAGGACCTGTGGATGCGCAGAGGGTAAGGGGACATTTGCTGGCTTACGGCCAGGCAGATGGGGCATCTCTTCTAATATCATTTCATTACTGGAAGACTAATAAAGTTATCAGAAGTTGTACAACCATCAAGAAAGAACAAAATAAAGACATAAAGACCCAGTGGCTTCAATTCCATCAAATCTTTTTTTTAATCAAGCACACAGCCCATTCTTAGGACACAGAAAGAAAGAAAGAAAGAAAGAAAAGCACAGTACTCTACAAAGAAGATAAATCAGAGAGACGGCTAGGCATTCTTATATCAGAATTGTAACCAAAGATGTGGGTTAACAGACTAAGAATGCGCCCTGGAGACTCCAGAGAACTTCCTTTCCAAGAAGCCACAGATCCAAAATCTAAGTTTAAATTAACTTATACATTTAGAAAATATTGAAAGCTGTGGAAATGGCTGCTTTTCTTTCAGAATGACCTGAAGAACAGAAAGAAGGAGGAATAGGAGGGGGAGAAGGAGGAGGACAGTAAAGAGGAAAAGGAAGAGGAGGAAGAGGAACAGCATGGGGAATCTAGAGTGGAAAACAGTCACGTCTAAAGGAAAAATACTTTCTTGGAAATATTTCTAAACACTGTCATAGGTATTTCCTTCAGTTCTTCACTTCCCTACAAAGAAAAAATAACCTGTGATTAAATGCAGCTATCACTTTTAAAATGTAACGTCGAGGGCTCCAATCTGACAAAAATCACATGGGAGTTAATAGGCAAAGAAAAAAATAAGGAAACCGACCTACATCTTCCAATTTTTCTGCTTGGCTTGTAACCACGAGTAAGCCTGCCATCACGAGGTAGTAAGGCTCACAGAGGGATGGGCTCCACTCAGAGAGAAGGAAATTCCAAGTGTACCCCCAAACAAGGAGTAAGACAGAACGTACAGAAGGGGTCTGCACTTTATGTACATTCTCAGTGCATCTGTCCATTTTTTCTGTAGCAAAGTAGTTTACAAGTCCTCAACTAGATTAGGAATTCTGTCAATTAAGCTACTACTATATTTTCTAATGTCTGTGAATTTAGTTGCCTTATGGGGAACACCATCAGCAAGGATATCCTGTTAAAAATGAAACAAACGAAACGAAACAAAACAAAACAAAACAAAAAGCCCTCTCACTCATCTCTTCTGGTGTTTGTTCTCCAGTTCACAAGGATTCCAGGCTTTCGTTTACAGACAATTTCCAGGTTCTCTCATTGTTTGGCAGAGTTATCACCGGGACAACCGTGAGTTCCAGTTCAGTTCATCACAGAAATAATCTTGTCTTTAATTATCAGAAATCAATAATACAGTAGGGAGTAGAAATAGAACTTAGATTTTTGTAGAAGAGATTATGAATAGCTATCAAGCTTCCTTTAAGAAACTTCATCATCTTAGAACAATTAAACACCGGTAGAACAAGGCTTTGAATTCTTTGGGAGCACTGGGTAAAGAATCTCGGATAGCTGCAGACTTTGTTAGTATGTATAGCCATAATACTGCTGCTGAAGTAAGGAGAGTATTTACTGTAAGACAAGGAGGGGAAGATCTAAGGCACTGGCAGGCATTGATAAAAATTATTTGAAAAAGTGAAAAAAAAAAAAAACACCTTGGAACATTTAAAGAGAATTATAAAGGATTTTGTCAGACTCAAAGGGAAAGAGAACTCCATAGTTGGCTGGAGACGTGGCTGAGATCTGCAGAGTGGTTACTGCAGGCAGAGCAGGGCACCACAGAGCTGCCTTGATGGGGAGCCCACGCCCACCTCTCTGTGGCCCGCTGTGCTGTCTTTCATCAGGCCTTTGAGGAGCCCTCGGCAGTGTGACTTACTTGGCACGACAGTGCGTACGTGGCTCAGAGATAGTCTCAAATGTGGAGCAAATGTGAAGAGGGGAGAGGCAGCTAACTGAGCTGAGAGAATTGAATCCAGACCTCTGAGACAAACCTAAATGACTTGGGCTGAAGAAGAAGAGAGAAGGAAATGAGCTCTTCTCCCTCCTCAGCTGGATCTCCCCTTGAACCTGGGCTTTTTCCCGGTCGGAGAACCTGTACTTGTACATGGCAGCAACTTGGAGCAGATGAGCTGTCATTTTAGGGCTCAGCTGTCACCATCTTGAAATCCTAAAAAAGGTTTTGAGCAGGGACCGCACATTTTCCTTTTGCGCTGGACCCTGCAGGTGACACTGCTAGTCATACTGTCATGACACAGATATGCTGTCAGGGCCTATGACAACATCCAAGGCTGGGCACTTTTGCCCTGTCACCAGCAGAGCACAGAGAAACATGGAGGAAACTGATGATTTCATTGACAAAGCAAGAATCTGAAGGAGATAGGGTTGTTTTCTTCTTGGAAAGTGGTTGTTTGTGTATTTGTTTGTTTGTTTTGGGTACTGGGAATTGAACTTAGGACCTCGAGTTTGTGTGGTGGGGGCTGTGTCACAGAGCTTCATCCCTAGCCCCTTGGAAAGAGTTTGACCAAGGATTTATTTTCTGTTATTTTAGCAACATGACATCTTTTTCAAAAGACTGGTTGGGCTGTGCTGTGCTGTGACATGGTACAGTTTAAAGAGATCTCCAGGCCAACAGGAGGAAAAATGCCCCATGGATTCAGTTTGATTTCGTATGGGCTAATGAGTTTATTGCCACGTGGAAAAAAAAGCACTGAACTGGCTGGCTACAGTCTGGGGTATCTTTCATGTGGGAGGAAGCATTTGAGAGGTTGGTCTAGGGACCCTGCAGGATAGATCATTCCTGGGTTGCTTTAGATTCAGATCCTGTTTAATTCAGATCCTCACTTGAGCAACCTTCTGGCAACATCTTCACAAAAAAGCACACTGCTTCTGTAGCACAGAAGGTCCATATAAATATATTATGTTTCAATAAATAAGTAATATAATTAAGAATAATCTTTTCCATAACCCAAATTCAGCACTGAAATTAAACAAGCCCGCACATATTCCGGAGACAATAACTGAGGGGAGGTGGGGATGAAGGAAACAGATGAAAACAATATGAAGACATGCAAAACTGCTATTAGCTTGGGATAGATAAAAGAATTTCAAAATTATAGCTTTTGGTAATGTTTAAGTTGAGACTCTAGTAATCTGGGTGCAATTGTACTTGGGGGCATTTGTTCTTTGTGTAAGAAAATAAATTATGAAAAAAATAGAGTTGCTAAGCTCACCACCAGAAAACAAATCTTCAGAGGGATGTAACCCTTTGAAAGAATATATAAAGCCTATCACCACAGGGCTGCCAAATTAGGACACCCAGCCAGGGCCTGCCAGGCATGTTTTAGAGCTGGAAGTGAACCTAGAAATCATTCGCTTTTGCCTTACTGGTACTGGTTTTGCGTAGGAGAAGCCTTTCATGGAAAGGCAACAGGAAGTAAAGAGTGAAGGAGGTTTGTGTGGTTGACACTACCACTGCCCACCTGCCTGCAGTGGCTGCTGATATGGCTGAGTCATCACAGATGACCCAGAGAACACAGGGCATTCTAAGGTTACCCAGCTTAGAGTGGATCTAGTGTTTAATCATAGGCCTGCTAACCTAGCCCACGCCTCCCTAACAAACAGGTGTGAGAAATACACTAGGGTACCTTGCCCCAGAGAAGTAAAAATGAGCCATCTACCTTCCCTTCACCTAGATACCCCAAGGCCACCTTGTGTCCTGGCCCAGGGAGGGCCATCTTTGTTGCATGAAAATTTGAGGATCCATGGTGAAAGTTTTTCAGGAATGTGGGTCCACAGTCTGAATGAGACCCACAAGGCTTTCTGAGAGGCTCTCAGATTCAGCCCAAGCCAGAAAAGCTTTCCAAAAATGCCCCAGTCTAAAAGGCAGACTAGATCAGACCAGGCTCCCTTCTTCAGAAGACCCCCAGAGACACCTTGGGAAGCAGCCCAAGCCATAAAATCTTTATCCTGTTCTGCCCAACGACCCCGAGTCCAACCTGCTTCCTCCTTACATTCACCAACCCCAAGCTTCTCAGCCAGCCATGATGTCACCACCACCAGTTCTGTCTCCTGCACCACAGCCTCCTTCTCTACTGTCATCAACTCCTTCCGACTGTGTTGAATACTGAAGAAAACCACTGTATTTTAGATGGGCCCAAGCCTGGTTAAAGTCAAAAGTCCCTGCTACGATGGTTGATCCTGACACTTGGATGAACACAGTCCTCCCCTAAGCATGTCCAAACTGGGACTGTAATGCAACCAAGAGTCATGAAGCCTTCAATCAGTACCACACTGCTCTCCTGGCAGACTGCAAAGGGGGAGGCAAGCAGCCAATAAACATGTCTAAAGTTACTGAAGTTACCCACTGGAGTCCCCACTGAAAAGAAATTCTGCAGATCCAGTGAGATTGATGGACACTTTATCAAACATAAATTCCTATACATGCTTGAGAGCCTGATACCTCTCCTGGGATGTGACCAGCCTCCCTCACACTCAGGTCCACTTTTCTGGACCTGATATTGATTCTGACTGTACCCTGGGATGAAGAATAGTGTCTATATCAGCATGAAATGCCTGATAATCATAACCCTAAAATTCTGAGAGACTCCTTTCAGGAAGTGTGGACAAAGGACTCACCCCCAAGGTTTGATATCAATCATGCCCCTTTGGTGATCAACTGCCATCTCAAGGTAACCCCCACCTGCATCAAACAGTACACCTCTCCTGCCTGTAAAGCTAGTTCAAGATCTCCAAGCTGCCAATGACATTGCAATTGCCCTCCATATGTGTTGCCTCAGTCTTCTGCCACCCACAGCCTGCTGGTACACCCTGCCTGGACCTAAGAATGCCCTCTTCTGCCTTCCATTGGCTCTTGTTAGCCAACTCCTCTTCACAACTGACCTGGACTCAACCTCCCAGAGGTTCAAAGACTTGTTTACCCTCTTCAGAGAAACCCTCATAGCTGACCTCACTAGTTTTCAGAATAACACCCACGCTGCCTTCTGGAAAGACACAAAAGCTCTGCTGTAATATCTGGCAGAAACTGATTACAAAAAAAACCCACAAATTTCTTGGAGCTGCAGACTTTTAAAAAATCTGTATGCTTGAGTTCACAAAGACAAAGATGCTTGCTCAGACTGTCAGCCCTTTTAATTGACCAGTGACTACCTATGCAAATACTTGGCCATTGTCTTTCTTATCAAAAAGCTGACAAGCTCACCCGAGACCCAGACCTAACTGTCCAGATGCTACACGCTGTTCTGGGATGAACTGTTCTTAAAAATAGACCCCCTGACAGATGCTGAGTACACCCTGTTTATGGATGGAAGTAGCTCTGTTAGGAATAAAGTCCAACAGGCTAGATATACTGTGGTCACCTTGGACAAAATTATTTTGGCCAAAACTCCCACAGAGATGATCTGCCCAACAAACTGCTGTTCAGAAACATGCTACCAATGATGCAAAATAATCTGGTCCAGAGGCCTAAACCCCATCTGGGGAACCAATTAACTGAAATATCAACCCCAGCCAGAAAAAAATCTTTAGCCAGTACTCCCAGATCAGAGCCAGACCTGTCCAACCATTTATTCTGCAAGCTCAAGCTGAAGTGCTGACACCTGTACCCCTGCAACCAGCTCAGGTTTCAGTGTTTGTGTCACTGGCCCAGACCTCATACATTATAGTGGGCTATCCCTATTTGAAGATATATAGATAGATTATACAGAAATAAAACATAACCCTACAGAAACAGCTTGTAACCAGTTAAAAGACCAGCTATATCTGAAGACATTCCTTCATACAATATAACCCAGGTACATATTAACTACCTTTACAAGTTTGAGAAATCCAGCCTTAGAGTCACTGAAAAATTTACCTGAACAGCTCCTCCAAGGCTAACTCTGAACAGACAATGCACACTGACCAGTCCGTGCACAACTGAAGCTTGAAGACACAGTTCACAAGATTGTTCCACAGCTATTCTACTTGATTTTTGTGTCTTTTCAGGCTGCTTACCCCAGTCCTTCCTTCCCTGCTGCTGCTAGCTGAGCATTTTTGCCTTAAACTCTATGGAAAGTTGCCCCAAGAGGATAGAATAATCATTCAAACATCTGACCAAGATTTGATGAGCATCCAAGGTATACTGGACACTCTCCTACATCAGATTAACTGCTTCTAGTTGGCCTTTGTATCAGAAGATCACATGTAATACGCCCAGCAAAGATTTGCCAGAGAAACTAAAAGAGGGGGTAAATTAGCAGAAAATGCTCCCCCGGCCAGTATACTTCAGTTTGTTAGTTGCCTAGGTAACAGTTCCTATTCCAGATGAGGTTGCTCCTGTCTCTTAAAAATGGCTGGTCACTGTGATGCATAGCTGATCACTATGATGCATATTGTAAGAACCAGTCCCCAATTGACAAGGCTTTGTACTTCCTGCCTGCTTATCCCATATAAGCCCTAGACCACCACAGATCAGGGCCTGATCGTTTGGGAATGATCCTGACCAATGCCTGTCTACATAGCTAAATCTGCCTTCTAATCTTGGGTGTTGTTTCTGTGTTTCTGCTTGCTGTTGCACTAATGCCAGCATCATAGCCACATTCACAAATCAGCACAGTCAGTGTTCCATTGTGACCAATTTTCTATACTAAAGAAATACTCCATGACAACATGATTGTTATTTCAAGAATCTGAAACTTTGGTGTATCTGAATTTCTGAGGAGCTGATGTGCTAAATAGTTTAAAAACTACTGCATCAGGATAATCTGGAGACTTGTTACACAAACCATTAAGGACACCCATCTCTGGAGATTATGATTCAGCGGTCTAGGGTGGGGCAAGGTAATTTTTGCATTTCTGAAAAGTTTCCAAAGGATGCTGATGCAGCCAGTTCAAAGGACTGCACTTTGAAAGCCTTTGCCATAAACTTTATGTGAAGGGATCTTGGCTCCACCAAGCATAGCCTTTGTACTGCTACTGGGCTGAAGGCTTTACCCAAAGAGATGACATCTGTCACCTTGATGCTCCATTAGAATTTGCCAGAGTTGTCTTCAACATTAATATCAAGAACAAGGCTTGTTAAACGCCTTTGCCTCTGCCTTCCTGTGATAACTTCTACCCAGTTTCTTGTTCTCTGTCCTGCAAGATGATTTGAACAAAGGATAGTGTCAGGGCTCCAGAAAGAATCCTGTATTCCTCCTGGGTGTACAGTTAAGCAGCTGGGCATGGCATGATGGCTGCATCAACACTGGCAAGACCAAGGATGCTGACAGATAATTCAAGGAGGAAAGGAGAGCATGTAACTATGTAACTATGCTTGAAGGCAAGAGGGTGAAACTAGCTTGAAATTTCTAGATCAGCTATTTCTATGGCTTCAGATCTCAAATTCAAGCTCATGTTCCTTTGCTTAACAAAAGTCAGTAAAAGTTTTCCCTGGAAGAGAACAATACAAAGGCAAAACCTTTTTCTTTAGAAATGATAAAGCTGGTGTTCATTACCATTTAAAGAGGCAGTACTTTTTTAATATTCCCATAACTCTTTTGTTCTTTTGGTTGAGTTTAACAGACAGATTTCTCCTTCTAATTGTGTTTCCTATGAAAATGAGATAATTGTTTTCAGAGAACTGTTATTTACAAATTAGTTTATTTTCCCATTTGTATTTTAATTTTTTGCTTAGCTCTGGTCTCAAATCCTATAAGCTATGCATTTTAATTTATAATTAAGTAACTAAGTAATAATAAGACATTACTAATATGCTTGTCATAAAATGAGTACTTTAGAAGAAAAGTATAATGTATAAGGACATAAAATACAAATAAAATGTTGAAATACATGTTAAAGATGAAATTTGTTTCCTAGTTTTCCATTATTATACTCTCAACTCAATTTTATCATTACCTAGATGTGTTTTAGACACTGTGGGAAAACCAATAAACCAATAAACATAAAAAACTTCATAAACATCAAATTGTGAAAAATGCCAATATAATTAGCAAGCAGAAGTGTAAGATGATGTTATTACCCTTAAATGAGTTTGCTGTGACCCTAACAGCCAGCCATCTGAATCAACATTATCATAACTTGAGCATTTCTTCTACAGCCCTTCTGCTGAGGATCTTCATGTTCCACCTAAACCATTTCTAATGCTAAAAACATGTGAAGATATCACACACTGATAGGACACATGAATAAAGCCAACAGCATGTGCAATGGGAAACCAATAAAAAGAGATACATCTTCCATAGCCACCACCCTAATTCCTCAGCTGTCGATCCCACTCTCCCAGCTATGTTAAGGGTCTCCACAGAAAAACAACCAATAGAAGATCGTGTGTGTGTTTGTGTGTGTGTGTGTGTGTGTGTGTGTGTGTGTGTGTGTGTGCGTTTAGAGGGAGAGATTGGTTTTAAGGAACTGCATAACAGAATTTTGGAGATCATACTTTAAAAATTTAGAGGATAGGTAAACAGGCTGGAAATTTGAGTAAGAGGTGATAGTTTAGTTCCAGTGAGTATTTCTTCTTTTTCAGAAAACCTCAGTGTTTTCCCCTAAGGTTTGTTTGTGGCCCACTCATATTGCCAAAGGTCATTTGCTTTGCTCCGAGTCTGCTGCTATGACTTCATCACATCTAAAAGACACCTTTATACAGCAATATCCCAATTGGTGTTTAAATATCTGGGCATCATAGCATCAGCAGTCTGACACATAGATGTAAGCACCACATCAGTCCTTCCACCCCCTGGCCTTACTGATATGTCAGTTAACACAGCCTGGCTATGGCTAAGAACAAGGGTTTCCTTCCTTGGCCTTATTTGTCTCTGTAGTCACATTTTGGGCCCATCTTTGACTCATTCCTGCCCGTGGGAGAGGGCCAAGTCTGCCTGATTAGTAAATCCAGAAGATGTCACTGAGTATAGTGGGACAGGAGGAGAGGAATCCAAATGGGCCTGTAGGGTTCTGCTTGGGAACTGCCTGTAGATACAGGCTTTCTCCAGGCATATTGTCAGCTTAGTGGCCAGGCTTGATTCTTCACAGGTAGACCTGACGTTCTGAGGCTCTATTTGTGCTGGGGCTGGGGACATGGGATTAGTATGGCTGTTTAGGCACAACACAAATTTCCTCTGGAAAAGCTGACATTTGGATTTCTGTCTATTTTGAGTATTCCTCATTTAGTTCAATGATTTGAGGAGGAAGACAGATGTGATTGCTATCCTTAAATCTTTGTCAGCCTCCCTCTTCATAATATGCTCTAATTTGCCCATAACATCATAGGAATGGACAACTAAATGGAACCAATCTTCCCTTGGATCTCATATAGCAGAATGAAAGGAGGAGACCCCTCCCTCTACCTGTGACCTCCAGAATCACCAGTCAGTGCTATCCCTTCCAAGTTGTGTGACTTTGAACATACATCTAACCTCTGTTAGCCTTAGGCTCCTCATTCACAAAATAAGGCTTATATCATTTATTTTATAGAGATGCTGCAAAGGTTAAATTAATGATGTTATGAATATAAGGCATCTAATGAAAATTCCAGCAGGTACTAGCTGTTCAATAAACAGGTAGGAATCATAATCAATAAAAATCAATTTTTAGACATTTGTTGTAGTCTTGGCTCATTTTAAACTTTCAGACAAGTTCTCCTACAGTTTATACTTATTTAATAAACTTCTTAGCCCTCAGTGTCACTGTTACATTCCATCAGTTTCAAAGATGAACCATTTAGGTGTGCTGCCTACTGAATTTACCTTTCCAAATCACATAGCACCTGCATGTTACTTTACATTCTTTCTGATTCTTGTAAGTCACACTTATTATCTGATTTTGGCTTGCCCTCTCTAAATTTCTAGGGAAGTTTTCTTTCTACTAGCTACAAATCTACCTAAAATTATAATATTTTCTATATTTATTGTGTCCCTGATAATCACATGGGAGATTTTGTCACATTTAGGTTTTATTTTTTATTAAGGAAGCATTTATTGACCTTGCTCCTATGTAAAAGGCTCTGGACTGGGTTTAGGAGTTACCAAACAAAAGATATAGTCCCTGACCTCAAGGCTTCTAGATCAATGGGGTCATATGGTCACCAAAAAGTACGTACAACATGCCATGGCTAATATCACAATGGGAAACCAGGAGTGTCAGGTGCCAAGAGGACTAGAGTTCAGGACAGCCTTCCCAGAAAATAAGATAATGGAGTGCAATGTACAGGAAGAAGCTTTAGCCAAGCAAAGAAAGTAATGTCTTAATGTCAAAGAAATAATCCATCCAAAGGCACAGCATGAGGTAGAATACAGACAGCAAATGAGGGGAAGTGTCAAACTTCTTACGTCAGATGTAGGTTACCTAAGGGACAGCAGATACACCATAAAAGACCAGGAATGTCATGCAAATAGGAGTGTCTCACTCCACACTCAAGAAAGAGCAACTGAAGAATTTATGTTGGAGAATTTTTCACTGACATGAGTTAAATTCAAGAAGATCACTACAGCCTTGGGTGGGAGGAAAGAAATGCTCCTGTTGAAGAGGGTTCCTACCTCATAACTGAGAGTAAAATGATGCTAACGAAATCCATAGCATGAGACTTCTTTTTCTGAGTGCTGGATTTTAAAGATATCACAAAAGTAGGTGTTACAATGGTTTCCGAGTAAAACAAGTAACAGAGTCATGGACTTAGGTGTTAGGTGGAACCTCACAATGCCATTGGACCTGGCCTCTGCTTTGATGAGGGAACTGGTTGTACAGTTCACATGACACAGCAGGTGCCTGCTCAGCCCAGAGACTCCACCCATTGACTGGGTGGAAAAGGAGGAGAGTGTGGAGCAAAGAGTCATGGAACAGACCTGGTTTCTCACTACAGATTCCCAGAAAAGAAACCCTGCATTCCATTTCTTGATATACTACTGCTGGCTCCCTTCCAAAAATACTTTCCCCAATTTAAACAGTGCTTAATAAAATAATGCTTGGGAATGTAATGTTAGAGTGATTAGATCTTTGTGAACTCACCAAATCAATGATGAGTTTGATATAACCAGTACTATTTTTCTCTTATTGTCTGAAATATTTGTGATGAGTATTTTGTACATGATAAAAATAGCTCCTCATTTTAGGAAGCAAATATGATTCTGAGTCACAAGGGGTGATCAAAAAAGTACTTTGAATGTTTAAATTTTATCCTTTCATAATTTTTTTTGGTACCAGGAATCGAACTCAGGACCTTGCACTTGCCAAGCAGACACTGTGCCACTGAGCTTTATCACCAGCCCTGAATGCTTAAATTTTAAATCACTCTACAACATCTGATCTACGTTATCCTTCCTCTCCCCAATTTCATAAGCAATAGCTAAGGGATATAAACTTTAGTTACATACTACCAGTCTTGTCAACAATGGTCTTCCTCAGTAACATTTTTTATACTCTCTATTTTAAAATAATAGCAAAAATTTAAGAGGTTTACTTTCAGAACAGAAATAAATTGAGAGTTGCTCTTATTTCTTCATAGATTTCTACAGAGAATCAGGTTTAGTTTTTTGTTTTTTGTTTTTTGTTTTTTTCTTGCAACCGGGAATTGAACTCAGGACCTTGCACTTGCTAGGCAGGCACTGTGCCACTGAGCTACATCCCTGGCCTGAAAGGTCCGGTCTTGTGAAGTGTTTTGGCTAATTCTAGCATGTCAGGAAGCACAGACACTAATCTCCAAAGGAATCAGCCTTTGAGCTACGTTTGAGCCCCAGCATACAGTAGCATCCTACCTTATAAGGAGCAAGTCAAAGGAGATCACACTTGTCAGCTGAAGAGCAAGGAAAGTACTCTTGCTGCAGAGGGGGAAGTGAAGAGTCTAGGATATGAATGATGTGAAAGATGAAAGCTGTAAAGATCGGCAGATGTGTTTTCTTGTCAAGGAAAACAGGAGATAAGATGATGCATAACAATAGGTAAATGCTTTATTTCATTATTTAATAAACATTGCAGGTATTTATATAATATCTATGACATGCCAGTCATTCTCAGAACTTCACACCTACTAACTCATAGGTTACAGCAACTCTGTGCAATTGATTCTATTATTCTTCCTATTTTACAGATGAAAAAACTGAGACATGAAGAGGTAAGCAATTCATCCACCATCATACAATTAGAAACCGTAACTGAGGAAGTTGGCTATCAATGTGACGCCAAAAAGAATTGCTTTTAGCTTTATTTTGTTCTTGTAGATTTTATTAATAGCAAATTCAAACAGGACATTAGGTCATTTGTTTTATCTGCTGTCAGTTGAAGCAGGTTGTCCTTAAATCACACCTTGGGGGATTTTACTTTTAATTTCTTGATTGTGCTTTCCTGTAGTTAATATTATTTTCAAAAGTATGACTGAAAGATATAAAATAGTCATGAATACTGGCCTTTGTATAAACATCTGTTTAATTTAGGCAATGCAGATCAAATTAAGGCTGAAATCTCTTGCTTACAAAAATTTCATTTATTTTACATGTAAGAATTTGTTTCTGTTTGTGTTGAGCTCCAAGATTTACAAGTAGGCATATTTATTTGGTTTGGCCTAGGTCTAGTGTGTGTTGCTTGGTCTATACTTCCTAGTATATTGTAGCTCTTAATCTTCTATACATGCGAGCAGAGACTTCAGTGATCAAGGCATTGGAAAACTCTAAACAAACAATAAATTCTGGCTATGCAATTCTGTACCAATGCAATGCTTTATGTTTCGAAATGTGATGTTGTAATGATTAGATCTTTGTGAAGTCACCAAATTAGGCATTCCAGTGTTTGATATAACCAGTAATATTTTTATTGTCTGAAATATTTATGATGAGAAAGTTCTACAAGATAAAACAAAATACCTTATTTTGAGAAGCAAATCTTATTTAGAATCACAAGAGGTGATCAAATAATATTTTGAATGTTTAAATTTAAAAACATTTATAGTGAAATACAAATTGCCAAGAACAGTAGAATGAGTGCAATTTAAGCAAGGGAGAGTACTTCGAATATTTTGAGAAAATTAATTGAAATGCTTCTTTTACTGTAATCAATGTTTTTATTTAAATATTTACCACAGTTTTTGAACTCATTAGTCAAATGTTTACTGTAATTTCTGTCAAATAAAAACATTTCTGTGTTTCCTCATCTACCTTATTCACTGGATCTGGCACTGTGTGACTTCTGGCTATTTTATACAAAAGTAAAACTAACTATGAAAGGTAAACTTTTGAATCCATTCAGGATTCAAGACAGCCATGACAGCACAACTTAAGACACTCAGAAAAGAGGACATCCAGAACTGCTTCAGAAAGTGGCAAGAACGATGGGATAAATGTGTTCAAAGCAAGGAGAAATGGATATTTTGAGGAGAATTAATGGCAATGTCTTTTATTTGAATAATTTTTTAATTTAAAAGTTCAGCATATTTTATCATATTTCAAATAAAGCTAGAAACCATGATGTTTTTCTCCAAATCCTAAAAGCTTTAATTGCCAGCTTCTCTTTTTCATTTCCACTTTTGAAGTTCAGAAAGCCAATTCCAGACTGTTTTCCTTGTGTTCACTGGACATCCTCACAGAAAGCATTCTTGAATTTCTACTTGACAGCTCTGTCAGTCAGTGCTGACTAGCAAAATGGATTTAATGCAAGATATATAGTACGTCAGGATTTATAAGACAGGAGCGGAGTGCAAAGGGGCTCTCTTCTGCACTGGAGACCCATGGGATGCAGTCAAAGGTTGAAGGCCTGGAGCTCAGCATCCCAGGTCAATCCATATCAGGAGCCCCAAGGGCCTGCACAGGGTGACTGAAAAGTCTGTGCTGGAAGTCAGGAGACAATGTCCAAGGTGAAAGTGAAGACTGGAGCTCCTCTAAAGAGACAGAAGTGATCCTGTTTCCTTCTTTGTTTGTCTTTCTCCCCTTCAGGCAGCAAGCCTATTGGTTGCTGTCATTCACACCGAGGCCGGGTCTCTGTCTTCAGTAAATCCCTTCAGCCACACCCAGAAGTACGCTGACATAATTTACTTGGGCGTTTCTTACTCAAGTTGACACAGTCAGTTAACTATGACAACACCAGACCTGGAGTACTCAGGTGACCTGTGTTCTCCATCCTTGACGTCATTTGCCTTCTTTGACATCTGGTACCAAGAGCAGCAGGACGGTAACATTTCAAATTGACAATAGTCTCAACTAATGTAAAACTTGACTTTATCTTATTTCTGCACTCAGGGATTTTCTCTTTTCCATGTATTGTCAGTACAGCTGAGTCACTTGACATGTGTTCATTAAGCACCTATTATATTCTAAGGACTGAAGAAAGGAGGACAAGCCAGAAAGATAGAACTGATCGACTAGAAGGAAAGGTACCATAACAACAAAATATGAAAGATAAAAGCACAAGATGCGGAGGAAAGGCACAAAGAGAATATAAGCATCAGAAAAAAGGCACCAATCTGTCGAAGCAGGTCTTGGTTGGTGGCACTTTGGTTAATTCTTTCCAGTTAAATACTCAATTTCAAGATTTTTTCCAACTTTCACTTAATGAACAAGAATATATTCACAAGCATATTCTTAAAATACATTTTAGTGCCATCTGACTTTTCCTTCCCCAATTTCATGAGCGTCTACTATAGAACGTAAACTTTTACTCACATAAAATTTTAGAATTTACTCTTCGATTCAGCAGCTTTAATGGAACAAAATAAATAAATAACCTATGTTCGTTTCTGTAAATCAATAAGATTGGTCAGTGACAGAAAGACCATGGTTATTTCCAAAGACGAAGATGATTTGGAAGAAAGCCAATCAGAAAGCACAACCAACACCTATACAGGTGCTCTATTTTGGGGGTTTATTTCATAGGTTTCTCCCCTAGTCGGAAGGTTAAAGTTCACGGTCCTCATTTCTTTGTAGTCCTAAAAACAAATTAAGACTAGCTTCTTCAAGTGCTATATACATTTTCCTGACAGTAAAAGTAATAACACACATATAGTAGAGAAATCTTTAAAAAGATCAGAAAAAGTTTAAAGACAACAAATTCCTACATAATCCCACAACTGAAAAGATGAAAAAATGTCCACATCCACTTTCAAGTCACTGTACACTATTCTTACAGGGTGTTCTGATCTTTTTACTAAGCCTTATGCCTAGAGTCTTTCATTATGTTTTTTTTTTTTCAAAAAGTTTTCATGACTTTTTAATACTCTAATGAGAAAATGTCTGACTTAACTATTCTCTTAGTTCTGTGTGTTTACATAGATTCTATTTTGTACTATTGCGTTATAATAAATGTCTTTTTTAGAAACACATATTCAGACATCAAAAGGACTCATAATTACAAATCGATTTTAAAATTTGAAGACATTTAACACATTTCTGACAGTTATCAATCACAAATTATACTTGTGGCTTTTTTTACAATTTTTACCAACTAAATTACAAATATGTTTATGGTGCTATTTTTACATGACCAATTGAGTAATACCTAGATTCGTTGGTGCAGCAACATTTTATGATATTTATTTTCCATATATCTAATATCCTATGCAAATTATTTAAGGAAACTTGGAAGTTGTCACCTCTTTTAAAGCATGTGTATTAGTTATCTTTGTTGCATGACAAGTTTTCCCATACCTGAGCTTAAAACAATGAAAATTTTTCATCCCACTCAGTTTGTATGGGTCTGTTACCCAGGTGTTGCCCAGTTGAGCTTTTAGTAGAGCTGCAGCCACTCCTGGCCCCAGAGCTGGACTGCTGGTAGGCTATAGCTCCTCATGGCTGTGGGCTGGAGGCCCGTTTCTCACTTTTATGGGCCTCTGTGGAGAACTGCTCGCAATATGGCAGCTGCTTCCTCCAGTGTGAGAGATGCAAAGGAGACAGAAAGAGAGAAGATGTTGGAAACAGAAAAAATAGTTTTTTTGTAACATAATCATGCCATTGCTTTCAGTTTATCCTGTTAATCACAGGGCCCAGTTTTGGCACAATTTGAGAGAGGAACACACAATAGTGTAAAATCTAACAGAAGGGATTTAGATATTATATTAAAACTATAAAATCTTGGAGACTATCACATATTGTAACTTTTTTATTTTAAGGATAATTTAAAAAACAATAAAAATGATACAGAATTTCAAAACAAGATGATAGGAAATTAACAACGGTTATTGTATTGCAAATTGTTATCTTCAAAGTAGTTGTTCAGATTACTAGATATAGGCATGTAAGAGTAATCAAACAATATAAACACTAACTGTTCCTTTCAGTGAACGAATAGAAATTAGTAGTACAATTATCTTAGCTATCTTGTATATGCATACATACATATCTATTCCTTCCTTCTTTTCTTGTTTCCCCTATCCCAGTTGTCCTTCCCTTTTGAGCAGTTTCTTTTCCTTTCACTATCTACTGTACCTTCTGTATCTTAAGATGAAGACCCAAAATATATACATAATAATCTTCTGTCAAAAAGTTCTTCAGAGGGGGCTGGGGATTTAGCTCAGCGGCAAAGCGCCTGCCTGGCAAGCGCAAGGTCGTGAGTTCGGTTCCCAGTACCGGAGAAAAACCAAAAAAAAAAAGTGAACGAGAAACAAAGACTTTCTCAAACAAAAATTGATGGAATTTGTCAATACATGTACTTTGCAAGAACCATAAAAAGAAATTCTACAGGAAAAAGAAAAT
>NW_004955424.1:17964254-17981719 GCF_000276665.1 Chinchilla lanigera
AAAAAAAAAAAAAAAAGTTCTTCAGAAATTGGCTCAGCGGTGGAGTACTTACGCAGCACAGGTGAGATCCTGGGTTCAATCCTTAGGTCCAAAAAATAAAAACAAAAACAAATAAACAAAAGAAGAAGGAACAAAAAATTCTTCACATATATTACAAAAGAAGAATTCTACTGCCAGTTTTAATTTCCTAAGGAGTCTTTCAGTGTTTCACACGTGCACCAAAGCATATGTATAAGAATGTTCTGTGCAGCAGTGTTTGCAATAACAAAAACAAACAAACAAACAAACAGTCCAGGTGCCCATTAAGAGAGAAAAACAAATTCTGTGGTTTTGATAAAAAGAAATGCTATACAGCAGTGATATTGAATAAACGCACATCAATCTAGCTGCAACCATTAAGTGCAGAAAGCAAGACTCAGAAGACACATACATATGTATGTTTATATTACTATTCCATCAATATAATATTCATAAAAGGTGAAAGTAAGTAACACACTGTTTAGTGGTACATTTACTAGAACTACAATTATGATGTTATGTAAATGTCTGATGGCCCAAAGTTGGGGAAGATACTAATGCCCTGAGAAGAGATGGGAACATGCTAAAGAGAGCATACAGGAACCTCAGAGGAACTGGCAACTTTGTCATTTTTAACTTGGGATGGGGTTCATCTTATTATTTGATCTTTTTTTTTTTTTTTTCTCCAGTACCGGGAACCGAACTCACGACTTTGCGCTTGCCAGGCAGGCGCTTTGCCGCTGAGCTAAATCCCCAGCCCCTATTTGATCTTGATTTATTTATTTACTGGTGCTGGGAATTAAACAGGGCCTCCTAAGTATTTGCCCTACCACTGAGCTATGACTGCACTATCCCATTATTTTAATTACACCCTTTTGTAGGGACGATATATTTTACAATAAAGTACATGAAAAATCACAACATATAGCAAAAATATTTCAATATGACTTCCACCACAAAAACAGTAATCAACACACATTAAGCACTTCCATTATAGGTACAGTGTAATAAGCATGTTGGGTGATTTTTTCGGTTTAATCCTCAAAATAGGTGTAAAGTAAAAGCCATTCTTTTTGTTCATTTGACAGATGATAAAATTTAAACTAAGAAATGACAATATCTGTCCAAAGTCCAGCAGCCAGCATGTTATGCCATTGGAATCTAGACCCAGGCAGGACAGTTCTGGAGGTGTCCAACCCAATTATTAAACTAAACCTAGAGCTTGCTCCCAGATCTAGCTGTAAGTGTCAATGACAAAACAGATAAAGCGGGCCTTACGTAGGTGAATGGGTCAACTCTCACAGGCTGGGCTCCTCCACTTTCCACATGATTCTCTGAAAATGAAATGCTCCTTGCCTTTCTACCAGGAGTCCAGGAACTGCTTAGAACAATAAAGCATTTTTATAAAGCACCTATCATTAAGCGAGGCATGCCAGCTCATTTGATCTTCATTACCACTGTCTGCACTGAATGAAGCACAGGTACCCATCTTGTGAAGAAGATCTGTGAAGATGACTTGCAGAGGTTATACTTCTGGTTAGTGGGAGAAGTAGCAGCATTTAAACCCAGGCATATTCACTACCATCCCAGTGGCTTCTTGCCTGCCATGAAGTACCGTTTAAAGCAAGGGTATATAAGGGGAAAAAAAGTCTCATTTTGTAATAAAACATTGTATTAAATGTAGGAACTATCAAATAGAAGGCTTTAAAGGGTTACCATTCTCAAACATTTATACTGTTAGAAAAATGGAAAAGATGTGCTAGGAGAATATATAGTGGCTTCATCCCGGGAAAGGTAAAAACAACATAATCGCACTTGAGGATTTAACTTAATTTTGTTACAAGTTCGCTGCCTTTATTTTATCTTAAGCTAACAGGAGTTGAGTCACTTGATTCACAAATGCTCTCAGTCATTTTTAGGAGAAAGGGTACATATTAATGAAAACTTGTGGGGTTCCCATTATCTATGAGGTCTTAGAATAAAAGATATCAAGCTGAAAAATATTTAACTTCACTGCCTATGGCGAGTCCACAGCCTAGTGACAGTTAAATAATTACAATGAAATGAACCTCACAGGACCTGTTAAAATCTAAACCAGACATTCCTAATGAAAAGGATGCTACCTTAAAGAAATAGATGACTTTTGAATGGGGCTGTACAAGGCACGCGTACACTCAGAGAATGAAAGTGGGAAGCATACACACTCCTGGTAGAGTCCAAATGCATGAAGGAATAGCACGTGTATGTTTGTTTGCTGCTGCAGTATGAAAATTGTTTAAAGACATAGGAAAAAAGTGACCCTAGAGAATCCTGTCAGGGAGAGATTCTGAAAGTTTTCACCTGACTCCACAGTTACACTAGAGGGCCACAGGAAGTTTTAAGAGACCAGCTGGAAGGCTATTTTAATAGTTTAGTCAAACAGCACTAAGGGTCTGATTTAGGCTATCTTATAAAATAAATTATATTGAAGACTCATTTTACAGATGAGATCATCAAGGCTTAGAGGACTAAAGCAACAAGTCCAGTACTGCACAGTTGATCAACTGGGAGCTCGGCCTGGCTGAATGAGGATCGTGGCGGTCAAAGCAAAGTATAGAGCAGCTGAGAGCCTTTAGCTTGAGCTAATCAAGTAGAGGGCAGCCCACTAACCCCACATGGTCAAGAAGAGAAGCAGGCCAGGGAGAAAAACAAGAAGTTCAGTTCCAGACATATCGACAAAGAGGTCTCTGAGAGCTAGGCCAGCACGCCAGAGTGCTGTTGAAAATGCCAAGAGGGTGCTTGGGAGAGGTGTGGCTGGAGAAGAATAACGTAGGCATGAAATATCATTACTGAACAGACATGGTTCCACCCATGACCCCCATCCTGAAGGTTAAGAACCTGAGGCTGAGAGGCAACTGGGAAGACAGTTCTAGGGATAAACCTGTATTCAATGCCCAAGCTATGTATGTGCTAAGACAAATTTCTTTCCCTTTCAAATCAGAGATTTAGTTTTTCATTATAAAGCAGAACCTGCAACCCTTCATTTACTACTTGTTGAAAAGACAAAAATGAGTATCTATCTAAAGAACCTAGTACATTGCTGTCCAAAAGTAAGTGCTCAATAAATGGTAATAATGATTATTATCATCATCGCCACTTAAGGGATTTGTTGGAGATGAGGCTAGAGTGTGGGCAACACTCCAGGTTCCTGGCCCAATTACTCTCTTGGCAATTACTTCCCATAACATTCTCTAAACTACATAAAATTTTCACCAATTTTTCAATCCAAGAAAAGGAGCTCCCTTTGGAGAACATAAATTAGCTTGTAAAAAATTCTTGTTAGCCAAAAGAATAATGTCGAGAGTCATTTAAAAACTATATACAAGTGAATATTATAAAATACTTTGATGAAATACATGAACTGGAAATAAATTGCATCACATCTTCCTGAAGCCTTAAATGTTCAAGGTAAATCTATGGTGTGACTCATTTCATCTAAAGGAGAATCATGGTAGGGGCATGACAGTATTTCCTCAGCCAGGGTCATCTTACTCAGGGTTTTTGACTGTGACAATATCTGTGTTTCCAAAGGGCACATTCCCCCGGAAGGTCAGTCTTTCAGGAATCACAGAAAATCTTGAAATCTAAAAACCCAGTCAACAGTACTTGGCCATAGCAATAAAGTACAAGCCTTGAAGATTGAAGGATATGTAACCATGTATTCATCATTTTGTCATTCAGAACTCCTTTGGACATATTTTCCTTGAGATTCAATGTGGTAACTAATAACACAGCTATTTAGTTAGAGACCTTGAGATTGAAAAATTACAGTGGAGAAGAATTTCTGGTAAAAATGATACATCACATGCACACACACACACACACACACACACACACACATGGGCACACCCAAAGGTCAAAACAAACAAATACACTTAAAAAGAAAAAAGGACATTGGAGATAAATGAAATTTATTGTTTAATTTGATTGCCTCTAAGATAATATGTTTGCTAAGGTTGTGAACACAAGTAATGTGGAAAAAATAAAATGCGTGAAGGGGAAGCAGTGCCAACCTCATCCATTAGAAATAGGAGAGATGTTTCAAGATGAATTTCTCTTTTTTTTCTTTCTCACTAAGGATTCTTGGCATCTTCCGCTCAGTTTGCTCAGAACATGGCCGCAGAGCCTCCGATCCCACTGGTTCTCCCTCCTTCGCTGTCCTTATCCCTGCCTGTGCTTATCTGAATATATAAGCCTGCCCTTTGCTCAGATTTATGGGTCCAGTCAGGGCTGTGTGTATTTACAGTGTTCTGACCTGAAGACCCTGGGCTGAAGGAGAAGAGGAGGAAACTGGGACCCATTCCATAAACAGAGACAAATATGAGGGGGAGGTAGAAGGCTTTGCGAGCACTTAACATTTTTAACTATTGGCCAAGCCTAAGAATTGGTGATTAGATTAGAGTAAAGGGAAAATGCGGGATGTGAGTGCAGACTTGGAGAGAGTAAGCTGTATATTTTTGCTCCAGTCTAGTTGCTTGGAGGTTCTGGGTTTGGGGGTGGGGTAGGATTAAATTTAATGCAGAAGGTCAGAAAGAAAATTGATAAGTCAGTTACAGAGGGAGCTATAAAATGCCTTGGGAAGGCAGAGGGTCTGCAAAGAAGAGGATATAAACAACATTTAATAAGTCAGAAAATTTCTCCAACCACAAGTTGAGCTCTTGTGTGAAGCCAGACTAGTTGCATTTTTAAAACTGTAATTGGTTATAGAAGAAAAATCTCCTGCTTCATGCTTAAATGAGAACATGTTGCTGTAGATTACCAAAATGCAATCAATTATGAGCTGAAATATTTTTCTTAGGGCCTGGTGGCTCACTTAAAAGCAACTGCATTTTCAAACAGGACTGCTTCATAATTGGGCCACTCAGATGGGAAGCAACTTGTACCTCTGAGAGGTGCATGAACCCATTGAAATGAAAAGCAGGGAGCATTTGACTCTTCAGCAGAGCTCAGCACCCGAAAACTAGATCTCTCTTCCCCGAGGTCATATCTCTGTGCCCAGGCAAAAGATAAAAGCATAACTTCTGTTTGGGACCTTTCTCAAATATTTTGCTTGCTGGAAAAAAATGGGCTCATGGGGAAAAACCCTGACCTACCAACTAACTAAATCAGAAATAATCCAGTTGGTGAAGGATGCAATATTCATTAGAGAACACTGGCAAAGCAACAGGACAGCTTAGTAAGTGGAGCATGATTGCTTTATACTAAAATGGGTATAAAGAAGCAATTTGATGATATCCTCCACAGATCCCTTTACACTGCAATAGAGCAAAGAACTGTGATGTACATGATTAAGAATGTGATTGGAAAATTTGTGAAATATCATCAAATTGTTTCTTTCATCTTAATCTACAGCAATTGTGTTCTCATGATGTTATCTCTTAAAGCTAACATGATGTGCTATACTGGTGATATACTGGTGATATTGTTTGGAATTTTTTGTTTTACCTATACTTTGTAATTACATGTTGTAACAACTATACCTTGTTTAAAATATACTGCGGATAATGTGCCTTTGATTAAACTATTACCAATAATTGCATAAGAAATCATATATGGCTTAGCACTGTGTGTGGCACTTTATAAATGCTAAGTTGTTTATTAGTACTATATTATTATTCAAATCATTTGTCAGGAAACCAAAAGAAAAATTAATTCCACAACTGAATTTTGAAAAAAATTTATAATGCAAAATTCACATAAATGCATTTTCTTTTCCATTTATGTGCGCCATTTTATGCTTACAATCAAACATAAAATTCAAAGTAGCGGAGTTAAGGAAGGCATTTGGTTATTACACCGGTACAGGCTGACTGTATAACCATGAAAACTTGAGCAAAAGATGATGAATGGCAAGGAGCTTTTCTCACAAGGTTGCATTTCTAAAGTGAAATGAAAGACATAATATTCTAGAAAACTAATTTTTCTATTGCTATCACTTTTGAACTTTCCTCTAAAATAATGAAACTTCTGCTTTGTAAATAATGCAGGCTTAGAACAGATGCAACGGCGTGAAGAGTTTTTAGGGGGGCTTGGGGGGGACAATTACATCACAGCTAAAATGTGTCAGTTCTGTTCAGATTTGTTTGCCAATGAAATGATTTTTTTCTCTACTATGGTGTGGAGCATAGCAACAGTGGGTTCAGATATCACCATTTCGGAGCAGAGACCTAGCTCAGTGTGCCAGGAAAAAAAATGCACGCACCACAAAGAACATTGAGATGAATGGCTCTATTTTATGAGCCATAAAAGTTTTATTCATCTTGACATTGAAACAGGTTTAGGCAGTGAGTTGACACGCCTTAAATAAATAAGTGGAATTAATTCTCCAGCCCTTGAAACAATAGCAGCATGCATGTAGCAGGGAGAAATGCCCCATTGTTTCCCGTGGCTGCTTGATATTGATATTATTTGTGTTTTTCTGTGCTGCTTCCTCAGAGGCCCAGTTGATCCACTTCAGATTCATCCCCCGTTTTATTTGAGGTTGAAAAAGGTTCAGGACCTGGTTGTACCACAGCTCCCACCGACAGCTAAGGAACCAGTTTGGCGTCTGGTTTATCTGTTGTTTTACTGCTGACCTTCAAATCAACTTTAACCCCTGACCTCTGGAGACATCTATCATGACAAGAGGCTGTTTAACACAAATGGTGCCTATTTATAGGGGAAGAGACTCAGAAGATTTCCTTTTTATGAAGAATTTAGTTTTTCACCCCTCTTTTCTCAGTCACCACAGGTGAAATCCCTCTTAGCAGCTGGCTTATGAAATAATCTGAAGGGAGGCCTTAATGAGCAGAAAGCACCCTCAGCTGGAGATAAATATATGCAAATGAGATGCACAAACAAAGGAGCCTGGACAGAGAAATATCTGCAATTCCAGCAAAATGCTGCCTGCAGCTCGAAGATGAACAGCTTTGATAAAATGGTAACAAAAAGCACCTTTTCATCCTCCAGCGTGTTTTACATTGCAATAGACCATTGTCATTGCAACCCAGTAGAGCATGCAGAGGTTTTCTGCACTCTTTCAGAAAACTGTTTAAACATTTGTTTTAAGGCATTCATGAAATATAATCGATGGACTGCTTCTTTGTTGTTGTGATTTTTTTTTCCTGAGTGTGTTTCAGATGTTACTGTAGTTATTTTACCTGTTGGGCTTTTCATGGTTTCATGTTGCTGTCTCACTGAGCTACTTCACATTTTCGTGACTGTTTCTTCCACTGGTTAGAATTATTCTTTTTTTTTTCCAATTTCAATGGAGAGAGATTTCAAGTTAATAATTAGTAAGAGTCGGCTTTGTTCAGCACCCAAACAACTAGTTTTAATGATGGCAATCAAGTGTGCAGAGCGAATGCAGAGACAGGCTTGTAACATGCTGATTTTAATAAGCTTTAAAAAGGCAATCTCTAACTTTTAAAAGTCTCTTTTTAATTTAATCGTCCTTGGTTTGTATGATTCCAAAACAAACAAAACCATTAAAATATGTTTTCAATATGTATCCACAGTATTATTTGATGATGTTTTAAATTAGCATCATGTTGGTAAAATATTGATTTGATGAGCTTTAGAAATGGAAAAGCTGAAGTCATCAACCTATTTGGGGGAGAAAAGAACACTCTTTGCTAAAAATGAACAAAGCCTCAGTCCAAAGATCTTACCAGAGAACCCCTGGACTCCTGACACATAAAGGGCCACATCGGAGCTGTGTGTTTTGTTAGGTGACTCGTCAAAACAGCTAAGGTGAGAGAAGGAACGTTATGCACTTCACACTTGGCAAAATACAATCACTCTAAAAGCTCAGCAATATTTGGTTCTTTCATTTATAACACAATCCTAGCCTTCTGCAGCCGAGATGTATGAGGATCTTTACATTTCCTTTTCCTAAATTATTTCATCTTGGTAGCTAGGATCAGAGTGGAGACATTTCTTCTGAGTACTGCATAGCTTTCACATTTTATGTGCATTTCATCAGGCAAACGTCAAATTTGCTAATAACAGGAAAATCTCATTTTTAATCATGCCACTCTTGTTGCGTGGGCTGGGGTGGGGGTTGGGGGGCCAAGCAGGGGGCGGAGGGAGCATAAAAGCATTGAGCAGTGTGACCAAAGAGGAGAAGGAGAGAAATGCTTCTTCGGGCTTTAAAATGACACGTGCACAGTTATCTCTATGTCTGCATCAGTGCATCAGTACATTAAGAATTTCAGGAGTTAATAAGAAACTTGGTTATATTAGAGATGCTGTTTTCAAGCCCAGGTTTGAAGCAGCATAATTATGTTCAACTGCTGCTGTTTGAAAGGGCAAACAGCATCTTAGGCACAGAACAATGAAATTACAGTTGAGATTTAGGTTAGCAAAAGCCGTCTTCTCCAGGCTTTTATGATTCATTATTTCCCATTAAATACAGTATTAGAAGTGTACACTAGATAGCTCATGCTTGCTGCTCTCCGAGCACATTATCTATATTACACAGGTCTGGGGAGCAGAATTAGAAAACTTTGGGGGAATGAGCAATATGTGTTTGCTGATAGAAGTACCATATGGCTCATCTTCTTCAATTGCTTTCATTGCGACTCTGATGCTGGAGAAATTAAAGTTTTATTTGATGTGGCACAGCTTAATGAACTGTCTTCTGTTAGGAAAATTGAATATGTTTCCTGTTATTTGAGCACAGAGCCTCCATGGTTTGGCTGATGAGGGATGCATTATGTATTGTTTATTTAGCATTTTGAAAACAAAAGCAAGATATTGAAGGTAAAATTGATTACTGCTGTATTGCATTATATAATCAAGTTTTCTCTCCTTAAATTTCCCTTTACGATCTTCTTGTAATGTTTTAATAGAAGATTGTTCCAGGTTTGGGGTTTTCAAAAGACGCAGGGCTTGATTTTATCAAAATACATTTACTTGTCAGTGAGTTACATGAAAGTCTAAATGCAGTATTGTTATATTTATAAAGTTTGAAGAAGGGTGTTTGGGAAAAAAGAAATTAATTTTGTTTTTGTGAATCAAACTGCAAAACTTCTAGTGAGCCCCTAATTGGTTTTGACGGGATCTAACCTTATGGCTACTAGGAAAGAGTTGTCATTTTCTTTTGTTTGAAATAGACCACTTAAGACCATGCTGGGATAGAGTCATAAGAGGAGGAAAAAGATGTTTAATGTTTAGAAATACAAACTTTGACATATAAAGTTTTAATTTTTTGAGTTAGTTGTCAGTGAATGTAAAGCTGGACTTGACCTGTACATTAAAAAGAATGAAATATATATTCCATGAATGTAGATTCTTTTATTGAATACACATGATTAAAGAAAACACAATCAAAAATATACTTACATGCTAGAAAACTAAGGGATCAATCCATATGAATGTTCTCCACTCCCTGAAGAGTCTGTAAATAGAAACATCTAACATTTGGTTTAATTTCTTCATTTTCGTTCTGGATTCGATCTTTTTTAAAAAACAAAATGAAAATCTGAATAATCTCTAAAAAGACAGAATGTAAAATCATGTTCTAACCTCTGCACTGTCTTTCTTCCAATTTTGAGTGAGAAATATGCCTCACATGTGCTGATGGCTCAGGCATATGAATCTGCATCAAGCAAGCAGGATGAAAAATAGTTAAAGGGAATCAACATTTATCTGGAATATACAGTCCTGACCCCCCCCACCCCACCTCCCTCTCCCTAAAAAGTCATTTGTCTTCTGTGTTCTGAGATGTTTTGAGGATTCTGGCAAATATGGCAGTTAAACAAACTTTTTGTACAGTCTAAATACTGTCTGTTCAAGAGAGGCTTCCAGTGTTCATAGCCCTTATGTAAGTAAAGAAGAAAACCCTGATATTTAACCAAGAATAGCGCTCTTGAAAATGTCTCTGAGCAAAGTGTTTAAGCAAAAGTTTGGCCACAGATATTCTCGATTAATTCTTCCTATGACTGTTCCCCCCGTAAGGAATTTTCCTATGCCACATCTTGTTCCTTTTCTTGAAATTAACAAATTAATTTTTGAAAAAACAAAACAAAACAAAAACACCTGACTGGGAGACCTGGCAATACAAACTTCCTTTGAAAACACTTGAGAAGAAAACATCACATTTTTATGAACCCCATCTCCTGACAGGGGCCCGGGAGGAAGAACACCATTACGCATTGTTATCAGCGTGGTGTAATTTGACTGTTGACAAAGTATCCGTGGCAGTGAGAATGAGCGCAGTTAGGAGTGTGGCGGATTGTAATCAAGAAGATGCTTAGCTGTGCAACACTGCATCTTGAGCAGATTTGAATCAACATTGCCTTAAGGGGACACACACACATACCAAAAGAAAAAAATCCATTAATTTTTAGAGGGAAAATTAGAGTGGCACTTGATGAAGTGAAATTTGACATGCGTTAATTGCTCTGCAGCTCTCCTAATTAAAGATTTTCAAATTCTTTTACTGCTGTCACCGTGATGGCACATTGTCTTGCTGGACAGATACTAAAATTACAAATGGGTTTGATGGAGAAGTTTTGCATGCAAAGATTGGACTGTAGGCCCTGAACCACATCCATGAGGTAGAAAACTAGGGAGCAAAGATGACGGTTAGCTTTACTTCCACCCCAGATACAAACACAAGGCTAATGAAAATAGTTTCATTATGAAACTTCATAAAGGAAGCAGGTGCTGATGCGATTTCCTTAAACAGATGGAAATACTCCTCTTCTGTGCATGCCTCCGTGTCACGAAATATTTCAGGTGGGAAAAAGAGCAAGTGAAATGCTATGTTATGTGGACGTTCTTGTATTTCTAGTTATATTCTTCAGAAACTGGAAAGGGGCAGACTTTTTTTCAAAGGCCATGTCACATTTTTCCCAGGTCTGAGTCTAAAGCAGCAGCACCCCAGGTTCCCCTTTCTTGTCTTAAAGTAATTATACTGCCATTTGCACCCCAGTTTATCACCAAGCCCGATACCATAAAAATTTGGGTTTTCTTTTTTTAACCCTTCTTGTCGAGCCCTTCCACCTCTCTTAATTCATTAACATATTGAATTTTTTCAATTTTCCATTTTCTTGCAATAACAATATTAATGCCGAGGTGAAAGCTTGATTGAAGCTAAATTACTTGTTACCTGCTGGCATTTATTTATATGGCACTGAATTATAAAGCTTTGCTATTGTCATGCCTTGGGCGAATTGTTTATGACACCAGTAATAGGAGTAATTGTTATTGTTGAAATTACCTGTCAGCTACCCATAGCAGTGGCCCTTGTCCCACTGACAAATAGTGACAAGGGAGAAGTATCCTCCATGCGTCCCCCTGATGGCTTCTCCGCTGATAATAAGAAGTGCAGGGCCTCTGATAATTTGCCTGTCACTGTTGAGTGCAGCTCAGAGAGAGTTGGCCAAATTGTTGTCATTCACTTTGACAAAGACAGCAAAATGCTCCTGTGCAGGAGGAGGATTATCAAAATAAATGAAATCACTTACACCCCCTTTGTTTGTTTGGCTCAAAGATTGCCTGGCTTTGTACGAGGCTGTGATTCAAGGTTCAGTTCTTATGAGTGCGCCTCTGTTCATGCTGAGCTGAGGATCCCTGGGAAGGCAAAGCATGTTAGAAGACTTGCTGTGTTGCCATTTGCATTGGTTAGTAAAAAATTATATTCAAATATAAAGTCAATAAAATTATAACAAGAACTCCAAACATGTGACCAAATGCATTAATTTAAAACACATGTAAAAGGCACACCTTTTCTCTGCTTGCCTTCCTTTAATCTCTCTCTCTCTCTCTCTCTCTCTCTCTCTCTCTGTCTCTCTCTCTCTCTTTTTGGCCAGTACAGGCTTTCAGCTCTCAAAAGCCTTCAAAAATGCACAAATTTTCCACTTGCAATCAAGTTTTCTTTAAAAGTTTAGAATTCTGCTTCCTTTACTCCTCCAGCTTTAAGAGATTATACAGTCAGATTTAGGATTATTATTTCAAATGGTCGGGTTCCTTTTCATAAATTACCTTTTATTTACATACTATCTTCACATGTAAAGAGATAAATGAAACGTAGTTCCAGATATGAAGCATCAGTTATCACAGGCTTACAGAGGAAGCAAAATGGCCCTGTTATTTGCCAGAGCTCAAATATAAATATTTGCATTTTAAAACTCCTTGGTTGCAGCCTGTGAACCTGTCATAGAGGGAAGGATGGCTGGGGTGCGGGGCACAGCAGGGGGATGGTGTCCAGGAGTGTCTGTCTATGTCTGAAAGAAATGAAGTTTAAGCTAATCAAACCTTTCTTCTTCTAAAAACGAGAATCGTTCACACCTTTCCACAAAAGACATCATTTTATGCTAGGAAAATTCTTATTTTTAAGATGCCTGTGAGGCTATTTCTCATAGATCTTCTTGACAAATACTTGCTGTTATAAGAAGTCAAAAAGAAAAGGAAAAAGTAACTAGGATAAATGTAAAATATTGGCTCCTTATAGGATAGTAATCAGTTGTTTATTGGTCTCTACCAGACAAGTAATGACCAACCACAGTGTTAAGTGCCAGCAACGTTGCCTTGGGCCCTTCTCTCCTAACACCTGCCATTATCTGATTAGAGGAGCTCCAAGGAAGTCGCTATTGCATAATTTTATGGGTCTTAACATTAACAGTGCAGGTTGGCTGGCAGAAAAACTACCTAGGAGGGTTGATAAAGCAGCAGTGAAACATGATTTTATTTACTCCACTTACACCCTGCTCTCTGAAAGAGTATGTGAGTATCTCAGATGCTGGTGGCTGCAGAAAAAACACTACAATTGCTCTAAATAGAGATTGTGTGGGACAGGCAGCAGGAGGCAGGAGAAGGAAAATGATCTGGACCTGCAAAGCTTTTCATGGGCTGGTTACAGTTTGAGGTAAAGAGCAACACTGCTACAGGCCTCCAGACTCTTCCTTAGTTCTTATGTATTTAGCAAGTAAATAGGTTTTTACCAGTGCTAAAATCATACAGTACATATGATAATATGCTAGGCATAAAGTGTATTTCTGGCCCTTAATAATAACATAGTCTTCTAAAGGCAACCGCTCCGTGGTTAACTATGTTGAATGTCCCTGATTAACAAGTGGAAGGCAGTGACATAATTAAGAGGTTATCTGCAGTAATAAAAATGCTCAAACCTGTCTTGGAAGGTGATCCCTTCAACAGATAATTTTTAAGAACGTAGCATATTCTTTCTTCGCTGTCAAGACACACGTTAGTGATCCCAGGAGGGAAAATAAACATACGTTTTTAAATGAAGATATTTAACATGTACCCCATATTTCAATGTGTTGCTGTAACCTGGTCTTTTTACGTTCCTCCTATAAAACCTAAATTAAGCCTCTTAGGGGTGGTTTTGCAGCAGGTTTCAGCTAAAAACACAATGCATTTTAAATGGGTCCAGTACTTGAGTGCACTTGAACATGGAATCACCAACATGCATTCTTCTTGTTTCTTCCAACCACCAGCTTTAAACAACAACAGCAGCAGCAACAACAACAACAACAACAACAAGAGCCTTCTTGAAAATGTAGCTTCATTTGCAATGTAAACGCCTAACAAATAATAATTGCTCCTGGAGCCCTATTGATGAAGTGACTGGCAGCAAATCTTTCCTTTCTCTTTTCTTTTTTTTCCTCCTCTGTCTCTTGTGTAACATTTTGAAACACCCATCAGTGTCAAAGGAAACTGAACACATCCCCTTTGCTGCTCTAAATAAAGCTCAGCAATGTTAAGAAAAATGTCAGAAAAAGCTCAGTGGATTAAAGGAGCGCTCCTGCACCATGTCAGGGAGGATGGCAGGGCGGACCCGTCTGCATAATTCTCAAAGATTTTTTTTTTCTTGTAAAATGCTTTATATGTGAAAGGAGATTTTATTTGGAAAGATTTGATATTGTATTTGGGTAACATACAACCTTCAGCTATTTTTCTACATCTTGTTATTCTTTAATATGCCTTTGGTATGTATTTTTTTAAATTAGAGCAATAATACACTCTTCTTTCTCTGGAATGTTTCTTATCCCTGTACAAAGTGAAAATACATTTCAGACTCTTCTGTGTATTTCTCTTTTCTTTCTAAAATTTCTGGGATGTTCACTAGGCTAAAGCAGAGAAAATGCTGGGCTTTTACCCTTGCAAATTTATTGAACTAATCAATTCTTTTCCCCCTTAAATAAAATGTGTGCATAGCTTTGGAGATTTACAGACAGCTCATTATATTAAAACAAATAAAGCACTTACATTTGATTCATATATTAAAAATAAATGATTGGTGTGAGGTTTTAGTTTATTCCATTTTATTTTTCTAAAGAATATTCAATAACCACAAAATTGTATAGTTGGAAAATATACCACAGTGTCATAGCTATGTAATTAAAACTTAATGGTTAAAAAAGAAAATACCTTACAAATGCAACACTAGATACCACCCCAGAAATTGCAAGATTCGTTTACACAGAAACAAGGCAAATCTCAGCTGATTTTAAATATAAACTTTTCCAAAACAGGTTAAAAATGAATTTAGACAAATTTGGCTCTTAACCTTTAAAGATTTCCTGCCTGTTTCTGTATGTCCTTTATTACATTAATTTTTTATTTAAATTACACCATTAACTGGATATGAATTTATCAAGAATACATGTATTGATTTATAAAACAGTACCATTAATTATTATAATAGCTAGATGTAGCTGATATTACAAAGCCATTTAAAGGTTTTTAATATAACTTGGACTTACATAGATAGATAGACATTATGGACAGGACTACAATTTAAACTGGCTACCAGCAGTTAATGAAATCCTTGATTTATATTCTAGTTTAGAGATTGATTATATTGTTGCTTTGTAAAACTATTTATATTATGCCATTTTTCAAAGGATGTCTCAATAAAAAAGCTAAATAAAATATTCAGTCAATTCCCAAAGCAGATTTTGTTTTCTATATTTTAAATGCTAGTGAAAATAATTGATTGTGTGTGTTCCCAGCTTTGTCATTTCCATTCCTGAGGTGGCTTTCCTGATGGGAGCCTCTTTTGCATATGCAGACTTTCCATATACTTTTGATCCTTACAGAAACAAACCCCTTTACTTCATTATCCACCCCCCTCCCCAACGAACCCATGTATATTTCACAAAACCCACACATCAGGACACATAAGTCTTTCTGGCATCTTTTATGTTATGCATTTTTTTCCTTAAGGTTGTGGAAAACTGGGACTTACCCCAAAGCCGCAAAGCAGGCAATCACGTAGAGTATTTGGGTAAGAATGCAATCTGAAGAGAAAAAAAGAAAAGCAGGAAGCATATAAGCAAGTAACAGTAACACTTTCAAATTACTTTTCAGATGGTAATTAGCCAGCAACTAGATTGAAAGTTAAATTCTTTTCACATTGAACTTGGTTTGGGTCTCCTTGTCTCTTTATTTATATCACTTTTCCTTGCTTGGCAACATATGTTACCGATTTATTATAGTATTTTTACTGTAAGCAGACAAATCTAAAGGCTAGCTGCGAAGGCTAGCTTCATCTGATGAGTTTAACAACTACTGCAGGGCATCCTTGAGGGTGAGCCAATAGGCTCTTTTGAAGCTATAATACTATTAACCATTTTGATGCCGAAATATTTCTTATAGCCAAAGTTGGTTCCGTCTTTTTGTATGTATCTCAGGTTTTACATATACAAAAGTTTAACACAAATGAATTGTTTGGGAAATATTTCAGTAGTCTTCCAAGGACTTTCATCTGTAGGTTTCAAGTCCCCTAAAAGCCACATGAATGCATCAGTTTCTTTATTTCTCCCTTCTCCTAGAGGACACTGCAATCTGTGGCACATGTACATAAGCAAACAGCTATCAGGCGTCAAGTTAACTTGTCACCCCACCCTCCCCCTTCCATCCATTAGTTCTCTTCTGTGCTATTAAAAGAAACAAACATCTTTTAGCATTTAAATGATCACATTTCTCTAATACATGTACAGCCCCGAAAAGTTCAATCGAGATTCTTCTTGACTAAGAACCTGAAATTACTTTCCAAATTAGAAATGCCATGTATTCAGATCATTTTCACGGATGTGTGTAAAGGTTTATCCCTTTTAATATGTCCACATGGAATTGTCTGCCTGAGAATTGTATTTGTGGGTTAAAAATACCCATCTAAAGTTGCCAAATAGCAAGCTTCTATTTTTCATCATTTGTAATTTACCTCAATGCAAATTATCCTGTTGCTTGAATTTAAAATTCCTATAAATATTTTTTTCTCCATTTAAAGGTTTATGTGATATTCACTGACAATTTCAGGAACAATTTTGTGGAATGTCCTTTGAACATTCACGAATGGCAAATTTAGCAGTTAAATCACAAATATTAGAAGTCAGTATTTCCTGTCTAAAGAGCAGCGGTTACCAACCAAAATTTAACATAATTTTGATATTAGAATTCAATCAGTGAAAAAAACCCAAATATTCATAGCAGCCTTCAAGGTCTGACTGTGGAAAAGTAAATTCTGAGATCAGAAATACCCTCAATACTCCTGAGATCCAGAATGCCCTAAGACATATTATCTGTCCAAACACATCTGACCCAGGTTTCTGTCAGTAAATCAACAATGCCACTCTTCTCCAACACGGAATACACAGCTGTACCTGGTTTTAGGATATTTGCATTCAAAATTCAGCTTCAGATCAGGTGGTAAAATAACTAACATCTATGTAACCATTCATCTGATCCTAATTTTTATTAAAAGTCTCAGATCTTCATCCTTTATACCCCAATATACTTTCCACAACCTTACTGTAGAGTTAACTCTAGTAGCCCCGTTCATTCCATCAAAAGAATAATGATAATAAAAAGTAGATTTTACATTTGGTTCTACAGGCTTATCTTCGTTTAATTTAGTCTAGTCTAATTATTTAAGCAAGCTTATTATTTATATCTATTAACATATACCTACTATATATGTTTCTCATTTTGTCCCTAAGAATCATCATATAAAAACTGTTTCTAGGAATTTTAAATTAAAAATAATTATGACCAAAAAGATTTCAGCTTTGGAGAATGAGGTCAATTTTTCAAAAGTATAAATATACTGCACAGCAAAAAGGATCATGTATAAGGTTACAAATATGCAGCTGACTTAGTGTTAATCCTGTCACTCCATGAATGAATCCATCATAAATGAACTGAGTAGGATAAACTAATTTTAAAATACTAAAATACTAATGCTTTTAGAGAAACGAATGGAAATGAAGATGTTGGAGACCCTAGAATTTTTCTTTATCAGAAAAGTATACTGCTGAACCAAAATTGAATCTCCAGCCATATTTAATCCCTATATTTAGCAGCCTGCTAATTGTGTATGTGGGCTCCTAGCTCTTTCAAAACAGCCCTGGATTCTAATTCTGGCTGGCACCTCCCACCCATCTCTCTCTCTCTCT
>NW_004955424.1:17981845-18020721 GCF_000276665.1 Chinchilla lanigera
CTCTCTCTCTGTCTCTCTCTCTCTCTGTCTCTCTGTCTCTCTCTCTGTCTCTCTCTCTCTCTGTCTCTCTCTCTGTCTCTCTCTCTCTCTGTCTGACTGTCTGTCTCTCTCTCTCTGTCTCTCTCTGTCTCTGTCTCTCTCTTTCTCTCTCTCTCTCATTCTGTCTCTTTCTCTTTCTCTCTCAACAGGTGCCTTTTTAAGGCTCGAGTCTAAGTTTCCTTTAGCTTCCTGGCTCCAGCTCTGACATAATCATTCTTTAATATATCTCCGCGGCCCCTGTAGTGCCCGCTCTGAGCCTGTCCCCGCTGCTCCTCACCTCTGCCCCGCCCCCACGCCCACACTCCGCTTTCTGTTTTGTCCATCACCTTGGTTTCCCCCCCACCCTTTCTGACCTGCACTTTTTCTGGCTCAGACACAGGCAGGTTGGGAGGTAATGAGAACCAGATGGACACCGTGCAGAAATTGCCCAAATGGGTATGAGAATGTGGGGAGCTGTCAGGCATGGAGAGAAGCTGGAATTTTTCAGCAATAAAATGGGATTTATCGCCACTCTACCACAGTCATTGCCGACAACCGTTTACCTTGACAGAAACCCCATTCCAATAGGCCACGCCGATGCAGATTCTTTTTTCCCAAAGAGTGATGATTGGTATTTGTTCTAAGGCTCAGATGGCCTGCACTAAAGGTGAAGCATTAGGCCAAAGTCCTGTATTCCCTACTGAGGCAAATGAACCTGCTAAAATAAGTTCCTTCCACAATGGCTGTGTAATTGAAACCAGAGAGTGAGAGAATTTGATAAATTGCTTGACCCTGAAGGAATGTTAAGGTCATAAATTTTCATTGCATTTTTTTCTCTCTTTTTTTTATTCTTATATATTGATTATATTTAGTATTTGCTGCAAAATTCAACAAGCTTACAGATCATCGGTTGTGGCCCCGGGGGAAAGCACGGTAAATCATCAATTAACGGGGCAAGGGGCATTCTACCCTGTCTTGCAGAGAGGGATGTCAGCTCCTTGGTATGCCAAGGACAGTCGTGGAGGTGTCTTACACCTCAGAATTATTTCAACTTAGCACGCAATTTGTCCTGGCATGGACAAAGTAAAAGTTACTGAAAGGATTTTTCTGGGATGAGTGCAGTTCTACTTCTATCATTTAAGAATGATGAACTGTTAAGTGGCTGGCAATCCATTCCAGCAATCACACCCACATACCTTCTCCCCTTTAACCTAAAAATAAGGACAATTATATTTTAGCTACAAAAGTGATCATCACTTCAAGGTAAATTGAAAGCGAGCCTACATGTGCGCAAGTGAACACTCTTGCTTCTGAACGCTGGGCTTGGCAAGTCTTTGAAATTACTCAATTTTTTTTGAAATCTAAATTGTCTTAACATGAAAGTAAAGTATAAGGCATACAAACAGTGTAAGCAATATACTGTATAATGTAAAATAGACTAAAATATGAAAGTTATCACATAGCAGAAATGTTTATACATCTCATAGCAAGACTTTGCTTGTTTTTCTAAGAAGTGAATGAACTGAGATTGTCAGTGTCTTAATTTGCCTGTGTTCTCCACCAGTCTTCTGCGGTGGTACAGTCTGATGACATAAGCTCAGCATAAAATAGGTTGAGTGATTGGTTGATAGCCAAAACTTCTTGTCTTTGGAAAACTTAAGAAACATGTCTTCTGTATACTTGTGTGCTTAATTTGCTAGACCTGTTAAACAAAATCACAGGCAATTTAACTACTAATGTATCACTGTTATATTCAGAATTTTTAGAATTCAAGAGACTCAAAGTGGGATATAGGCTAGAAGTTCTGATTGACCAAGAAGATAATTTCTCTAATTTAAGAAAGATCCCTTCGGATTCCTTTTCAATTATGAATTACCAACATGAAGGTTGGAAACCAGTACTAGTTCTAGGATGCAGAAGTATTAAATAAGTATGTGAGTTTCTCCTCATAACCAGCTGAATTTTGTAAGAAAAAGACACAATTTATGTTGCATTCCACAAAACATGATCAGTAGGAGTGAAGCTAAATAATTTGTAGTTCTGTGTCCCATTTTCTTTTGTTCATAAATAAATTAATGACCAAGGTTTGCTAAGAGTATTTATATCTCCAAAAATTGTTTGCAAGTAAGAGTAGGAAAGAGAGTACATAAAAGTAATAAATTCCAAATCCTTGTTCTTCCAAAATACAAAGGCAGATTAATTTTGGGTGATACAAAAAGTAAGTAGTACTGGGGCTGTCAAAAATCTTGGAATCTAGCACCAAAGTAAAAAGCAAGTTGATAACTTTCATATGTTACTGCTTATATGTGTATAAATGTTCTCACAAGAATTCAACAATAATACGTCTTCCTCATATAGAGGGGAGACCATGATATACATATAACCTGCCTCTAATCTAGGGTTTTTCCCGGTATAAAAATGTGACTTCCTTCCTCCGTACTTCAAAATTTTGTTGCAAGGCTGTTTCAAACAAACAAAAAATAAATATATGCATATGTATGTATGTATACATATATAAGTATAAATAAAATATGAACAGAAAATGGATTCAATTACTAATATTTTTGCAAACTAATGTTCAGCTGATGCAACTCAATTTTATTTTGCATCACATTAGTGTCATAATGATAATGACTAGCCTTTATTCACTAACAGTTTGAGTCAGCACTTTAAGACATTTTCAAATTAGGTCATACTGCACATTTGTGGCTGATACAAAGGTTGATTAAGAGAGCTGCACAATTGTGAAGTGATGTGGTGTGAGTTGAATTAAGTTCTCTCTGATAGTTACGGGAAATGTGAGCCACTATAACTAAGCAGAAATAATGTATGGGCTATGGGGGAAGGAGGAGGAGAATATATTTCCACAGAGTGCTTGCAGTAATACTCATTTACAATTTAACAAAGTCCTCTGTCTGTTCAGGAAGAATTCTATCTTGGAGCTTGGAAACAGGGAGGAAATACAAATACAACACTAGAGACCTGGTCCCCAGTTCTGTTCCAGGGAGTCAGTTTTGCCTTTATGTCTGTTTTGATCTTCTCAAGACTTTTTTTTTTTTTTTTTTTTTTCCTTCTAGACACTGTCTACAGCTTTTCTGAGGCCAAAATGATCCGGTGTCACAACCTAACTTTTTACCCAGAGTGTAAGAGTTCTGAGGCAAGGCTAAATTGCTATGCAAGCTAGACTGGAAGGGAAGGAAACACTCTGTTTAAAGCGATATTGTCATGGCAAATCTACAAGCTCATCTACACTCAAGGATTTTCTTTAATTCAGCCAGCACTTCAGGTAAATTGTAAATACGGCTCCTGAAATGCAGAGTGTCTTTTAATTGAATTTAAGGAGAACCAAAATAAAAGCTGGAACCCCTAACTGCTGGCCTGTTCAGTAAGGGTAAAAATAGTGGTTGTTACAATATATTCCCATCATATTGCTCATAGAATAAAGAAGTCATAAAAGACACACATACACACACACACACACACACACACACACAGGCTTTCAAAATAAAGGAACCTGAACAAAAATCTAAGCAGTATGTGATGACCCTGAACCAAAAGAAGAGTTCCTTACCTTGGCAGTGTTTGTCCCATTGACAAAAAAGAAAGAGCTTCCTGTACCTTATCATGCACAACATGCTTCTTGCATTCTGTGAATTGAGATACTGAAACGTACATTTCTAATGCAATCAGATCACATTTTAGCTCATCCCTTTGATATGTTTATTAATGTCCACTTCCCAGCAGATGCATTCTCTCCCCATGGGTGCAGGATGGTGTGACTCACCCACCCCAGCCTGGTTACCTTCCATTTATTCTTAATTTCTTTCAAATTGAATCTGAGTTTTCAGAGTTTGGCTGAACTTGTTTTTCTAATAAAATGACAAGGCAAAGAAAGAGCATGTGCTCCACTAAAAAAGAGGTCTACATGTTGATTTAAAAATAAATGCACTAAATTAGAAGCAGGAATTTGTAATAGCTGTATTCGTAGTATTCATCAATATTTTTATATCTGAGGTGCATAGTTATAATTTCCAAAAAAATGGAAGGAAAAGAGCCTTCAAATTTTGGAAGAGATATAAACAAGAACCTTTTGCAAGGAAGAAAGGGAGGGAAGGAGGGAAGAAAGGAGGAAGGAAAGAAACTTGAGGGAGGGAAGGGGGAGAGGAAAAAAGGGAAGAAACAGGAAAGGAAAAAAAAAGAGGGAAAGCCTGATTTGGGCTCTTTCACTCACTTTTAACTAAGATATTCTCCTGAATCATTCATTCCTTTTGACTGCCTTCTGTCCTTCGGCTGCAAGTGACCACAGTCGGATGGAACACGGTATGTAAAGTCACTTTAACTTTGATATTTTGGTCTTTTTGTTACTGCATCTAACCAATGTTTCCCATAAGCCGTAACCTGAACTTGGATAGTCCAAGCCCCTTGATGTTGCTGAACTATAGAAGTTGCTCTGCTCAGATCTGATTATTTATTGCAAAACAATGGTCCTGAGTATCTTCCTAGGACGTCAAAGGAATGTCCTATGACTGGAATTCAAAGACAAATATCTCCAGATTCATAGTCTGCCAAGTAATTCTGGAAGCAATAGTGGTACTATGACGCAACCCCAAACATTTTCATTTTGAAAAAAACCTTTGGTATTTCCAATCCCTTAATTTACATCTTCAAAAGGTCACTGTGGTGCTAGCTGAAATCGATTGCACATTTTACTTATTGTGAAGTAAGCTAATTTGCCTAGCCAAGGAAGTGCACCTTTCTAGCCACTAGGATGAAGCAAATCTGAATCAAGCATAATATCACAATGAGCAGGTAAAAGTAGTTTTGCTGTTTTCTTAAGCAATTAAGGGAATACTTGAGTTCTCTAACAGTTTAATTTAGATGGGAATATCATCCAGTGAGCTATATTTATTAATAGTGGGGTTTTTTATTGTTGTTTTGCAAAATGGATACAGCAACATTACAGGGGTTCTACCTGACTTTTGATGATCTGGTATGCAGTGATTAAATAAGGTTAATCTTCATTTTATATGCTAATAGGGTATTTATAATCTCTACAGCATATCCAATTTAATGATTTTATTCTCTATTGTTTGGAAAGTATTTCTTATTAGCTGAAGAAAATATCCTTACATTCACCACAGATGCTAGTTTAATTGGGCTTGAGAGCATTGTGCATAATTAGTCCACTTCTCTAATATTTCATCTATAATTACACAATGAACAATGTGCTTAAATTTCATAAAATTGGTGGGTTCAAAAGAAAGTCTTAAAAAAATGAACATTCCGTTTGCAGTGTTTCCCAAGCCCTGCTAAAAGCCTGATGAGTACAGGGCTCAGGCCGGTGGGAGTGTACTGATGAAAGGCTGCCTGAAGGCTGAGGCTAAAAGCACAAATGATACTCCCTTCTAGCTCCACTTAACCTACACAGTGACAATGGTTTGGGCAGAGTTTTTGGATCAGGCCCATCCATTAGTGGCAAACTAGACTGAAAGTCCTCACATAGTAGCCCCAAAGATCCTTGCAAAGGTCAACCTTCAAGATCATACCTTGGATGGCAAAGCTATTTGGTTTGAGGTTTGGGTTCCCATCACATTCCGTTCCTCCCAGCCCAGCATTTAGAGCTCTTTCAGACAAACTGATTCTAGATAGTAGCCTACGAAGTTTTACCAGGGTACCCAACGGCCAACTTCCAATTTTGTTAGAGAATATGACCAAGGAAAGAAAATGGAAAAGAAAGAGAAAGTGAAAGTGGCTTATAACTTTGAGTGTTCTACTGACAGAAGGTAGTAGCTGACAGAGTGTGTATGTGTGCATTTCCCATCTTAGTCCAGATGAAGTTATTCATATTCTAGCAGTCTGCTTAGTTACAGATTTGTTGAATTAAAAGAAAATGAATCATGTAGTTTTAGCAGAGTTTCCCCCAAGACCACAGGGAGGCCTCATTGTCTTTACCCAGCTCATGGAGTTAGCCAAGGTCAACAACATATCTACACTGCGCCTTCAAGACAACTTCTCCTGTATCCTTAAAATTTCCAGTCTATAAATGCTTTGGGTGCAGCTTCCTCAATTCACCTTCCAACACCCTTGCTTCCCTTTTTCTAAGGAGAACCAAACACCGAAGTGACTACCTATGACCCAGAAACCCACCAAATGGCCAATGGACACAGAAGACCCCCATACACAATTCAAGCATAATCTTTTACCTTTGGACCTAATAACACCTAGGGGAAAAATGCAACTGCCCTTGAATCAAGGTCTAGGTGGAAAAATGGAATTACTACCAGGTAGCTCAACTGACAGAATTAAACCAGGAAAGTAGTTAGAAAGGTGACAGAAGAACTGAAACCTGATAGGGATGGTGAGGTCTCCAAGAGTTTGGCAATAACAAGAACCAAGGCCATGCTCTACTAGGCAGACAAGAAGAAGAGAGCAGTTTGTGGTTTCAGAGAAAATGCAGAGGTAGTCAGCACCACCTCCACAACACGCAGGAGGGAGAGAGGTTGCAGTTCCAGGCTTTCTCATCATTATTAGCCAGTGCCTTCCTTTGACAAAATTTGTAGAAGCCACATGGCAAGGAAATCTTCACAGGGGTAAATCCCCCTATAATATAGAAGACAAAGGAAAGCAGAGGAAAAGATAGGAGAGCAAATAGATGAACATTTGGCAAAGCCCATTCTCAGCAGCCATAAGAATTATCTGAAGATAAAATTCTCAACAAAAGCTTATGTGAATTCAGTAGGAGGAATCTGATATTTATTTTGGTTTCAAATTCCTAAGCCAATCTACCTAGGAATATTAACTAGGAAAATGGCTATTATGTTGAGAATAAATTCTCAAGCAAACAATACATTTCAGCTAAATGGATTAAAAAGAGACACAAGCCCTGAAAAAGTGAAGGCCACCGTATTTCCAAACTTCTTGATATTTTTTGTAAGGGTAATGTGTCATTTCCTATATCAGTGTGGTCCACAGGTTGGTGCACATGTGGAAGGTCAATCTTGACTTTGAATTTCCTGGTTTCCACAGATTTTGTTACACCCAAAACTTTGTTTGAGCAAGGCTGAAAGATTTTGTTCAGGGAAGAATTCTAGTGCTTTGATTAAACAATGATGAATTGTTGATATTTCATGTCCCCATTCACTACATTGCTGTTTTGTAGCCAGATCAACTATAAAAAAAAATTTTCTTCTCGCCCCCCCCCCCAGAGTAGTAGGGCTCAAACTCAAGGCCTTGTACTTGTGAGGCAAAGACTGTACCACTGAGCTACACCTCCAGCCTTCAGACTTTTTTCCAATGTCTTCATATTCTTTAAGCTATTCTTTCCTGACACCTGCTAATACTAATGGGGTCTGTTGTTTGGGCTCAGGTACAATGCCGCCTATACCCTTGACACCTGGATACAAGTGCACTTTTCAAGGATTAACATCTTAACTTCTTGCAACTCTATTTGCAGCCGTATCTCTTGCCTGTTAAAATGTATGGTGAATTTAAAGGAGATTTGCATTTGGTCTTACAAAATGAAGATTTTACAAGTTGACTTTTTTCTTCTCTTCTGACCAGACCCATATTACTAGGAAAGGGAAAGGCCAAGGGGAAATTATTGCTATTTTAGACAGCAGCATAAATTTTCTTCCTATTTTCAACCTAGCTTTTAATTTAATAAGTTTTATGACCCTTATATTAAGTACATATGTTTTACAAGACATTGTGTCCCTTGAGTCACCCTGAATTTGCTCTACTGTACCAGAGTTAAATGAATGAATACTGTGTTTCTGATTTTAGTTCACTCTGTATTTGATCCTTCTAATATGCCTGATAAACCTTCATAAAAGCAGAGAGCAACAACATAACTATAAAGTCATCTAAAGGTTAGCACAGACTGTTTTAAATAAAATGAATAAAATCTTCTCTTAACAATATTTTAAATTTAGATTTATCCTCTACTGCTTTTTGTGATAATTAAGGACAGGCGATATGTTAGAAATAGTCTCTGGCCTTAAGAATGGGCAACTAAACATTTACAAAATGTTTTTAAGTTTATTCTAGTAGACAGTGCAAAGATATTCTCCCCTCCAATTAAGGCTCCAAAATCAAAGACAACTGTGTCTCTTTGGAAATCTGAAATGATGTTAGTGTTCTTAGAAAGATATTCTATCAGCATATGTGCATGCCTGTTGGAAATGAGGACCGTGCTGCAGAAATGTACAAAGGATTTCACCAATCCTCAATAAAGAAAGATTATATGAGCAACTTTAGGATTGTTTAAGAAGAAAGTGTTGAGTTCACAGCAGGATAGAGAAAACCACATATAACAATGGCAGGAAGAAGCAGGTTTTCCTAAGTTGTGTGGCAGGGAGATAGGGCTGGGAAGAGCAGAGGCATGGCTTGGTTCTCAGCTGTGTGTTCAAACCAGTACATATACTCTGGTTTCACTTCAGATCGTATAAATGTTTCGCCTTTACTTAAAACAGTACAAAGGTATGGAAACCTAGTACTGATGATGAAACCTTTTTAAGTTTTTAAGATGTAGCAGATTTGTAAATCAGATCAAAGCATAGAAGCTATTGATTAGCTAAATATTTAACTGGAAAAATCTTTATAATGTAATAAGATTGGTTTTAAAATATGCTTCATAAATTTGCTGCTTCAATTCTGATTTTAAAAATGGTTTCCATACATATGCCAACATTTAGCAAGGCAGTGTGCTACTAAAAGTACACTTTAGGTCAATAGATGAAGTGTGGCCCAAACTCAAGATGGAAAAGTTTATATCACAATATCAGTTTAAGTGCCAGACTACATAACTGTACTGTTAAGTTTACTAATGTATAAAATCCAATTCAAGAAGCCATTAATTTCTTTCCTATTCATTTTGTTTGCTTTTGTCCCACTTCAGTAACTTTGCAGGACATGACCTTAAAATATAATTGGTTGTTCAGTAGAACCTCTCTCAAACATCTACATAAGAATCGATGTTTATTTCTCAAACCCACACAGGCTCCAAAATTGATATGTTGCCCTCTGATTTTATTGTTAGAGGAAACCATCCATTATTTTCAAAGGCTAAAAAATCTCAGCCATTCTATATTTCATTTCAAGACTGAGTGACCAAAATATTGGGCCTGTTTGAAATCTATTTAAACATTTGGCACCTTGTATGTTGTTTGCATTTAAAAGGCTTTTTATTTTATTTTTAAGAAAGAATCTAAGAGTCCCTAACAGCTAAAAATTCTTGGGCAGGCCAACGTCTAAATTATGGCCACACTGCTGAGAAGCACAAGTTAGGACGGAATGTTGGTATTAGGCTCCATGAAAACAAGAGCTGGCCATTTTAACCCGTCATAGAGAACTCCTGGTCACCTCCCAAGGGGCAAATTGATGTCAAGTTCTGCTGTCTGTCAGGATTAAGTGCCTGTTTGCTTTTTCACTAACATGTGGTTTGAGAACAAAGCAGCTCAAATCTCCTCAGTCCCTAACAAAGCATCTCAAATTGCTGAGTAAAATTCTTTAATCCCCCATCTTAATCTGAAAACACCAGGAGCATGGAAGAACACCGTGGTCTCTTTTTGTAGGTCTTCTCCTCCACCCACCCCCCTTCCCCATAGCTGACCACCTACTCCTCGTTTGCATGTACATCTCCCCAGCATGTAATTCTTCAACAGAACATTATCAAATCAGAAATTCTGGTAACTTGGCCCAAGATCAGGCTGGCTGTAGACATTTTTATTTCTTATCAACTTCACTTAAAAAGGAATTCATTGACCATTTTTACATAACCTTGAAGGTCATAGGCATACAAATAGCATGTGCCATAATTTTTAATAAATAGGTTTTTAATCGCTTGTTTACAGTACTTGTCAATGCTAAATCTGAAACCAAAAATATATGGAAATAGTTTAAAATTTTTTATTAAAGTAAAAGACACAAGTGGAACTAATCTCTGAATGAAACTGTGAAAGAAATTTTTGCTAACATGTAGCAGAACAGTAAATAGTTGCAAACTCTTTTCCATTATTTGCATATACTCATTACATATTAAGAACAGAAAATTTATCCATCACTTGTAATTGTTCAGTTATATCTATGGAATAGAGTTGAAAATCTCTAATTCTTTGTTGGTTTAGTTTGCAAAATGTTGAACTCTACAAGTTGAATTACATAAAATATTACTCTCAAAAGTGTATTTCTCATGATTTCAACACATTGTAATATCTTTCTTTAAAAATTTTAGCTGGAAAAAAAATTTAGCTGGAAAATAGTATTAGTAGAATTTTTTCTTTGGGAAGATTTTTTTGGGCAATTTCCAAATTAAGTTGAAGAAAGTTTTTAGTTTAAGGAAGCTAAAACTCAGCGTGGCTATATTTTTTTCTATTTTTTTTACACTAATGATGAACAAGATTCACCATTTACTCTAAAACTTTCATTCAACTGATGCCAAGTTAAAGAACTATCCCAGTGGAATAGGTTCCACACTTTCCAATTTCCCCTCTACCTAATACAAGTCAAAGGAGTAAATCTCATTCCCTAGTAATATTGGACTCCTTTACGAGTATCTCTGTGAAATGATAATAGAGCCTCATAGAGAATGTGAAAAGCATGACAACAAGATTTCCCTGACACCTATCAAAGTAGCCATCTGTGCTGTATTTAATAGTATCACTCTCCCCATTTCACTTGTTGGCATTTTTACTTTCTACAGGTTGAGCCAAGGAAAGAAGTGAAAGGAGAAGAAGGAATGGACATAGACAACCTCGGTCTAGTGAAAGCCTTTAATAGTAATCCAACAAGTGTCTCTTGGAGAACCGAGGACCTCACATATTATGCAAGTCAAGGGCTCTGTTGCTGAGATGCATCTCCACTCTGAAATATCAGATTTTTAAGTTTGCCATTTTTAATGTTAAAAAAAGATGGAAAATCTAGGTGGCTGTCCCAGACCCTAATACATAAATCTTTAGGCATTAACAGTTTCACCCCAAAGATTGGAGGCAATGGACTTGGATGACCTAAACTGACCAATGATCCAGAAAGTCTTCATGATAGCAACAGGAAGAACATGAAATACAACAAAAGGATCTGTATTTAAATCTAAGTTTTTCTGTTTCCTAACTGTGTGAACTTGGGGAATTACTAAGCCTTTCTGTGCTTTGATTTCCCCAGCAAAATTAAGGAAAAGGTTATACCTATTTTATATGAATATAAAATACTACTTAGAAAATACAACACTATCTGGCATTGAATATATATATTATCAATGTTTGAGCTTTTGAAATTTATACTACTCCAATTTAGTCTGAAAATAAGAGTTTTTTCTACTCCTTTCAAAGAAAAATCACTGTGAGACTTAAGTTGGCATCCTGGGAAGAAAAGAAGTAATGGGGTAAAGCAGTTTTTCTGCTCCAGTTAGGGAGGACTAAGCAAGATAAAAAATTACAAATAAGTACAATACATGGAAAATATACATTTAGTGGTCTGAAGGATCTGAGCAATGGTGATATGTTTCATAATGAATAGGTCTTTGAGAAATCTTGATTTTTCTACCAGGCAAGTTATTTTGTGAACTGTACTCTAGGTATTTATGGTACATCTACCTTGGCAAATATGCATTACTAGAACTTGAATTAAAGCAAATATTATACTTTGGGACAGATGAAAGATCTAAACTGATATCCCAAAACAAATACTTTTATATCATTTGTTTTTTTAATTGACTTGCTTATTTTAAGCATTAAGTAAAATAGGCTCTGGGTGAATGTGTTCTGAAAGTTTCTACAGAAAGTTTACAAGATTCTTCATATGCTCGTCAGTTGTCATTTAAACAAGCATTCCCACTCTGAGTTGCCCAAATTGAAATAGTCATAAAAATGTTTTCTTCATTCTCTCTTTCAAGGAATATTCCCTGACTCCTGGCCCATGCTAAGCCCAGCGATAGTTGCTATTATACAGGGGTGAACAAAATGTCCAAAAGCACATGACGTCCAAAGATTCCCTGCTGCCTAATGTACATCCATATTAAAAGGTTAGAAAGCCTTTTGGTCTCTAGTCTTTAAGGCTGAATGTGTCTTCTCAGCATCTTCAAATGTAGGGATTGTGTCTGATATGTGAGTACCTTGAATTATCACATTGCACATTTTAAATTTATACAATTTTATTTGTCAGTTATACCTCATTAATAACTAGGGAGAAAGAAGAAGAGTATGTTCACTCAGCCATGCAATCAGTGACAATCAAGACTCAAGTTAAGGGGTCTGGGTAAATCTCAAGACATTAATCTCACTTTACTAGAATCAAGATCCCCAAAGCTAAGCTTGAGTGAAAAACAAGAAGGAAGTCTTCTGACACAGAAGAGTTAGAGGAAAGATGCAGATGGTGTGTGGGATAATGAATGGCAGTTTAGCTCTCTGCTTGGTCATGGTATCATGCACGTTAGCTTCTGTAAAGCACAAGGTTTAAAACAGGGGTGCTACCAACTGCATAACTACTGCTATTGCACAGTCACAGTATTTAAAATGTTTGGAAGAAGCTCAAAACCTTCCTCTGGCTGTAACTGTTCTATACAGTTATTCTACCACTGAAATTCTTTCTCCAGTTGTATAGTCATGAGGCTAAAGCCAAAGATTTAGTTTTCATGCAAACTTATTTTGTCACATTACACAAGCAAAACTGGTCCTAGGTCCAGTCTTTCTGAAAAGAGGTGGTTGTAGTCACAGCTAATCAAGGAAAATGCACCACTGAATCAATTTAAAACTTATAAATTGATGAATCAGTTAAATTTCCATCATATATTCTTTAAGAATAGCAGCACTGTCTCTGTGTAGAATGTATCATATATTATAGTTTTTTAAAAAGTCTTTCCAATCGTGTTTAATAATAAAGCAAAATAGTGCCTAAAGTATACTTGAAAAATGAATACGTTATAAAAAAGTAAAAGTCCAGTTAACATATAATTTTCAGATTTTTTATAAAGCTTGTAAAATAAAACAGTAAGATCCTGGGCCACACAAGAATTAATGGAGCTTCCATTTTCTATGAGTTAAAAACAAAACTGAGAATAAACTATAGATCCGTCAACAGACAGTTGATTATGCAGCTTTTAAAACTGTTTCTATGCATTTGTGCATATTGGAAGTTGGCATTAATAGGATGTTCTTAAGTATGAAATACAGGTTACAAGACCATATGCATAGCATAGTTTCATTTAGGAGAACATATCCACTTTTTGCCTAGTAAGTCTAGGAGATAACAAATTGAAAGTGATTGTCTTTTGAAAGAATTTTCTTTTTTCATTACTTTCTCTTCCCCATTCATGTTTTATTTTTATAGTGTAAACACTTATTACATAAGGCCAGGAATATACAGCCAAACTGCCAGCCCTGGACATTTTGCCCAGATATCTTCCCTATGTCTATTGGATTTCAACTACACAGAAATCTACATGAAACAGCTAGCCAACAAATCTTACATAAAGTCATATATAAATATACTTATTCTCAGCCAGGCATGGTGGTGCACACCTGTAAATCTGGCACTCAGGAGGCTGAGGCAGGAGGATAGTTCAAGGCCAGTTTGGGCTACAAAGTGAGCTCAAGGCCAGCCTGAACTGCATAGCAGGACCCTGTCTCAAAAACACCCCCCCCCAAAAAAAATAATAATAATACATACTTGCATACAAACATAGGAAAGCATGGATTATTAGGATAATTGGTAATAATCACCCATATCTGATGAAATAGCTACAATACCAGTAGTTCTTGAACTTCAGGGAACATGAAAATCGTGTGGAAAGCTTGATGAAACACTGATTGCTGGACCCACCTCTAGGATTTTTGATTCTGCAGGTCTGGACTGGGGCCTAAGAATTTGCATTTCTGACAGGGTCCTTGAGGATCCTGCTGTTAAGATAACCACTTGAGAACTACTGACATACCGGTGCTATTTTGCTTGAATGATGTGGGTCTGACAGTGATTTGATATCTTTTGATTCAGGTGTTTTCAGTTCTACTCCGGGAAGATGGTGAACAGCTGTTCCTTCTCCTCACTAGAGAGAAGAGAGGAAATGGAATTAACCTGCAGCAGAATGATTTAGGTTTCCTCCAGAGGGAAAAATGTCCTTACAAAAGGGTTATTAAACCCTGAGATGGGCTTAGAGGGTTACTAAGAGGAAATTTTTGTTATCTGTCTCTCTGAGGGATTGTAAGAATTTCCAGATCTTATTTGAATGGAGGAAAATAAATAAATAGCATAAAGGATACCAGTTATGGGACAAAATCCTTTATACTACTGGTAGTAAAATGGGATAACTACATATTTTACCTTTCTATGTCCCCTCCTCCGAGTGATGAGATTTTTCTCTCTGTCTTCTTCCCTTGTGTGTTTTAGACTCACAAGGCATTAAAATAATCTCATTAATACCTTTACTCAAAGCAGAAGAGATCAAGCAGGGCATCTTGTCTTTGTATTCTCCATATCCTGTGCTAAAAAGGCATCAGATCAAGAGTTCAAATCAATCCCCTTTGAGGAAAAAGTCCATGGGTCAATGCAGTAAAACTTACCCAAAGTTTGCTTTCAGAATAGGTCTAGAGTTCCAGAGAACATCTTTGGAAAATGAAAATGAGTTTAGTCATATAGCCAACACTTCGGATTAGAAGATTCATTTTCACCTAGTGCCATCTTAGAAGAGAAGACCAGACACAATCTACAGCAGATGATTTCCCTCCATCAGTAGACATCTGACATTTTCATGGTTTCCATCATGGAGCTTGGAAAACAGATACCCCGCACTCCCTGCAGGAGCTTAGACTCACAGCTGAGAGACCTGGGTTCACAGCTGCAGTCACACTCCCCACGACCTTCGCTGTGATCCTCCTCTGTACAGTGGAAACAATTGTACCTGCATGCCTGGTCTGCCTCGGCAACCAAACGGGTTGTTGCATGAAGAAGACTTAGTCCAGTGCCTGCTGCATGAAAAGGGCTCAACAAATGCTGACGCATTTTGCTGTCCTTCAAAACCCAGTCCAGGAGGCAAAAATGTCCAGACAGAAGCCATTTTGATAGGTTCTTCAATCTAACTCAATGTTACTAAGATGGTTCTGTACTTGTACACACAGATTTTGGCTATATCAAATCTCCCACATCAATACATCAATGCAACCTGGCTTTGAGTACCTCTGAATATCTACTTACCATACTATAGAAAAGGCCTCTTCCATACTGGCGTATTAATAAATTAAACTGTTTTGGATGTAATCACAGAAATAACCCCCACTGAACCTTTCCATTAAAACCTATCATTTTCTTTAATGTGCAGTGAGAATATAGAGAAATATCTTTGGAATCAAGGTTTTGATTCTGATATCCAGATATCTTTGCTTTATTACAAAAAAGCAAATACCAAGCCCCAACTCTTTTCAAATTGAGAACTACTCAGATCTTAACTACCAAAGCCAAATTAGGTATAAAATGGGAATAAATGAAAGTATGATTATGCGTCTCAAAGCATCAGGGAGGATAAAGTGGGACAATGCATGTAAAATACTTAGCAGACTTCATAGTACGCAGTTATCTGTAAGTATTATTATGATGACGGTTTTGAGTATTTGAAGATGAAAGTCTTCAGTTCTCAAATTCAATGGGTAGAAATAATGTAACCCTCAGGAAAACTTGTTTCATTCTTTCCCTGTATACACACCACCTTTGTATACCAATACCCTTACAGCTTGTGTGACCGTATCTACAGCACATTCTACTTCTGCCACAACCTCATTCTTTTTGTTCTTGTTGTTAATTTGTAGAAATAAGGGTTTATGGGAAATTTCTAAGTACATTTCTTTCATAAGTGAATTATGTATTCCATACTGTTCCTTCTAGCCCATTCCTATGCACAAGGAATCATTTGGAATTAATCCTCTAATCCACTCACTTTTTTATAAAGAAAATAGAAGCTCAAAAATGCTAGGCAATGCTACAGAGCCCCTAAAGCAGCACAGTCTATTGTCAGATTAATAACATGGATCTCCTCTCCTCTTTAAGAGTAGCGCAGTTAGGTTTTGCATATTTGTTTTGTGGAGAATGTGTTTTAATGTTCATATCTCCAGGCATTGTTTTATTTGCACGTGATAGAAACTACCTTTGAGATGCTTTGACAGATCAAGGTTGCATAGGTGGCTCCTATAATGCAACTCAGGCTACAGAAATTCTGGGCACAAAAGCAAAAGTTTTTACTAATCTCCTTACTCTTTTTTTGTGGATTGATTTCATTTTTCTCAGACTGACCTCTACAAAGTCACCTTAACTAGGGAAAGGATTATAACCATTAGGACTGTGTCCACTGAAAATAACAAGAACATATTCTTGTCATAGCGAACTGAGCAGAGGTTTTATTTTTCTAATGTTGCAGAAATTCTGAAATTGAGGAGACCAAGGATGAGACAGCTCCTTGAGCCAGTCATATTCCAGTTCCTGCACCACACTTTCTAGCAGACTCAGAATCAGCCTATGGTGCACAGGTTTCAAGCAGAAGAAGGGAGAGAAAGAAGGGCAAAAGTCACCTGTTGATTGAGTCTGAGACTTTCATTAGAAAGATGATCGCTTGCCAGAGCCCATCACAAACTTCCATTTATATCAGCTTGGTCAGACCTGGGGAACATTGTCTTGTTTTAACTTCAGCAAGATGGATACAGTATTTCCAACTGGAAACACTGCCACTCAAAAAAAAGATAAGATTTTCTTCCTAAGGGAAAAAGACAGAATGAAAACTGGGTAGGCACCTTCTCCATGACAAGGACATCCCTTCATTATGTTCAAATGGACAAATCATGGAAAGAGCCATCCATGAGCCCTCTTGATCTCCACATTCACCTTTGTGGCCAGAAGAATGGGGTACTGTGAACTTCACAACCCCAACTAGAAAGAAATGGGATTCTTAGCAAATAAACAATAGCTTTATGTCCAAACTACATGAAGTATAACTAGAATGCAAGAACTTGCTCACTATTTAAAATATTGATCAGAGCTATAAAACTTGAAAAGCACCAAGAATTTCATCAGGTGACAACAACGTATCCTAAAGTCACAGAGGAGGGGGTAGTAAAAAGCAGATTCAAATGTAAAAAATCTAGGATTGCACACCCACTTGTCAGGTGCACCATTTTATAGCCTATGGGTGAGTAATAGGCCGAGCCTAGTTATCTGCTGCTTCATCCAGGGATATTATCTTCAATCATGTTAATTAAATTAATATGACCTGCACTAATGAAAACTGCAAAAACCTATTTTGGTTTCTACCAGCACATGCATTTTGATAATTTAGTCCTGTCAGAGGGGTATGCCTCTCTGTGCCAGATTCAATGCTCATAATACCAGTGTAATCGTAAGCTTTTTCTATACAAAACTAACAAAGAAAATGACGTGTGAAGTACATTTCATTTTGGACGAGCAGCAAACCATATCACGATGGCATCACTGAAGCATCCAGTTTGACTCATCTATCTCTCTTTCTTAACATATATTCCACTTTGACATGTTTTCTAAATGATTAGCCACCTGAGAAAATATTTAAATGACCATATCACAAGGTAAAAAAATTTATGACCTAAATTACACTAACAAATTCAATATGCTATGCATATGGAAATTAGAAGCTTTCAGATTATATTTTGGCTTTAAAATACTTAGTTTCTGTTTACAGCAGTTTTATTTTCTTTTCCCCGTTCATCTAACGGCAGACCCTCAGAGTAACCAAGTGAAAACAAATGACTTAGTCCTTGGTTCAGAGAAATAATGGGTTACTAGCATAATTAATTTTATGTTTAATTACTGTAGAATGAAACAATTCAACAATATCCAATCAATCCTTGGAATGACAGAACAGAAGGTCAGCAGTTGCTAAGTCAATTGTTTTGAAAGAAAAATTTATGTTAGGTTCTCTTTTATGTGCTATGGAAAGAAATTGGATAAAAGTGGTCAAGCAAACATTAATTAATTGTATAAATATAATCTGGTTGTCATGCTAAATCATACGGGCAGGGATACAGTCTCAGCAATGAGGGGCATGTATTAACCTCAGATTTCAGGGACACAGTACGCCCCACCCCCACTTCTGTGCCATACACATTTGAAAGCCTTGGAGTCAAACATTAACATCCCTCGAATTATTTTTCTAAAGTTTGAGTTGACAGCCCCTTGAAAAGGAGTTGATGGTTCCAGGCCATTTCCTTTCATGCCAACCATCGGCATAGGGGGCTGGGACTTACTGACCTCCCCTCCCCCTCTGCCTCTCTTACTCTTTGCTATCCATCAATATCAAGAAAGGAAACCCAAACTACTGCACAGGGCAAGTCTTCTGGTCACAGCACTGATCACATCTGGGGACTCATACAGCCTGTAAGACTAGTGACTGTAGAAGGAGGTCCACCTTACCTTTTGACATTTATAGAGTTAATTATTCAAGCTTTCCTTCTGGCTATAGATTGCCACAGCATTTAATGCATTTACATTTCTGCTTATTTGACTCAGAAAATTCCAGCATTCCACCTGCTGGAACTACAATACCTGTATCAACCCAACTGCGTACTCCCCTCAGGGCAATCCCCTGGGCCTCTCTCACAGCCCTTTGGGAGATGCTCCCCAAAGATTCTATTGCATTTCTTCGCCTTAGTCCCTTTCTGAAAGCAGAGTATGAAGTAATAATCACTGCACAGTCATGAAGGCGAAAACTCACATTTGCATCCCTTGTTTTCCGTGAAAACCTCGTGATACCTACCAACCCCGTAAAAAGAGTTTTGAGAAAGACAAGAGTAAAGACCTCATCCCTTCTATGTTTCAGTTGCTTCTAAGAATGAAGAAGAGTTCATTAATGGCACTAGGGAAAATGCTGAGCAAACCTCTTTGACGAGATTAAAATGAGCGTAGTACTGAAGGTCCTACGGCAGTGGTTAGGTTGAACGGACATGAGGGAATGCACCAAAAGAGCTGGACATATCCTGACTTCTTTATTAGCATGCTACACATACAGGGACATTCCATTAGTGAAAATGCAGTAAGCTTATCATTTACATGTGTTTCTTATATATACAGACATATGTCGAGATAAACCACTGAAAAATAAAGTGAGCAAAGGTCCTAATCCTCTTACCAAGTGAATCATCCAATATACTGGCACAGTACCCAGGAGTCTGAGGCAGAATGTTTTTCTCTAAAAGGACCTTGAGTTCATTACAGAATATTGTGCAAGCAAGTCTATTTTTCAAGAAATAATTAAGGTTCTTTGCATATGCTGAATTGCTATTTAAGAGTTGCAACCCAGTTCAGCTGGCTCACCGGGCCACGTATTTATTTTGCCCATCATTAGTGATGCTACATGCAGCACTTAAAAGCTATGCCTCAAACAGAATTTCCCTAAACAAGGCCAGAATAACCCTAAACTCCATGAAAAACGTGTATAGTTAGCAGGATATGTGCATGTACGCAGAAGGTGCCACGCACCAAAGCAGTCAGGGAGTCCTCCGGAGGACGCAAGTCTACTTTCTGTGACAGCATCAAGAGTATCCAGACTCAGTCTCAACGTAGAAGCAATTGTTGTTCTTCAGTCACTACAGGTTTTCCAAGAGGTGAATGCAGTGAGTTTTGACCTCCCTGAGTGCAAAGAAGCTGAGACTACAAAATTTCAATATCTTCCGAACGATCGGTGGACTATTTATTCTAATATCACGATTGCTCTCAGTAACCAAATGGTTTATTCTGCAGAAAAAAATCCTCTCAAACTGACTTTGAAGATGAAATCCACATTACCTGGGATTTGAAAGTATTATTTCCCATAGCAAAACTGGTTTGACAGTCTGAATGCAGCTATTACGGAAAGCTGACTTTCTCTAAATAAATCGAGCAAAAATGAGAACTAGAAATGACTTATTAGATTAAAATCATGAAATTACATTTCATTAAAAGGTACTTGATAAATCAGCCACTAGTATTTTACTAAGTCTAAGTTTGTTGAGTTATCAAAAGGTCTATAAAGTTTGTTGAGTTATCAAGAGGTCTTCCATCTTCTACATTTGGGGGCTACACATCTAATTTCTTAGCAAACAAATATTAAGTTCTAGAACACTCATAAGAAACCACATCCCTTTTGTTATGGATTACTCATGGGTGGGTATATTGTAGTATAGGATAACACTGTATTGTTTAGCATTATGCATCCTTGAAACTAAGAAGCCATCAATTATAAGGAATGACATTTTTTTCCTATAACACTAAAAATTTAAAAATACTTCAAATTTTAAAACTTTCATGGCATTTCTTTGAAGACACCTCTTTATTTCAGGTGCTAAAATGTAAAAAAACCGAAAGTGTGTCTCAGAAGTAAAGAAAGAAATCTGCTATCAAAAAGAATGGAGAAAAAAACTTCTAGCTAACTGTAGAATTCAACAGCATTCACCCAATACAAAGAAGTTTTTGGCTTTGTTTTCAAACATATTGCATCTTTTATAAGCCTTCAGTGGTTTAATGTAGAGAGGATAATATTGTTTTGCTTCTTTTTAAAGAAAAAAATGCTGTCTTCTATAAAATGAACATAAGAGGTCACAGTTCTCTATTTTCTGTGATTGCTTTAGCACTGCTAATGAAAATATGATGATATAAAATTGAGTACATAAAATCCATGCAAACTTTAACTTATGAAATGCAATTTCTCAACATTTCCTTTAAGCACAACTCTAAAGCAATTATACAGCCACTTCTGAGGACCTTAGATGTGTGTAGTTACAGATGAGCTGGGCATTTGCAACACTAAATTTAACCCTATTTTCTTAAACCTGATCTACACGTGTCCATGTCAGTCATAAAACCACTATATATTCCCCAGGAAATGTTTTTGGAAACTGAATTTCCTTTCCATTTTTAATTATAACATTTTGCTTTTAGGAAACTAAGTAAAACTCTAAATCAGAAGAAAACTCAGTTATTTTAAAAATTATAATTCATTCTAAACATGATGCTCAAAAACCTTTGCTTCAAGCAGTAAAGTTCATGATTTTTCTCCTTTTGAATGAAGCTGAGATGAATCCTCTAGATTTAAAATTTTAATCTCGTATTTATTTTGAAAACAGAGTAAATCATACAATGGGTCTATGATACTGAAGTTTTAAAAATTATTACTAGGTAATAACATTTTCCACTTTCCCATCAATTTAATTACAGTAAAATTTAAAACAGATCAAAATACTTTAGGAGCTGGGCATGGTGGCACATGCCTGTAATCTCAGCACTTGGGAGGCTAAGGCAGGAGGATTACCATGAGTTCAAGGTCAGCCCGGGCTGCATAAAGAGTTCAGGGCCAGCCTGAATAAAGTGAGACCCTGTCTCCAAAAAAATCTTTTAGGAAAAAAGTGGCCACTAACGTTAATTTTATATATATTATCAAAGAGATCTACTTGGGATATTTTGAGACAAGACAGAACTTTATCAGGAACCCTTTCAGATAGCTATGAGTCAAGTTCCTATGCTTCCACTTTTCTTTTTCTTTTTTTTTTTCTTTCTTTTTATTTTTTTTGGTTTTTTTCTAGTACCAAATCAAACTCATGACCTTGCGCTTGCCAGGCAGGAGCTGTGCCGCTATGCTAAATCCCCAGCCCCTGCTTTTCTTTTTCATAACATTCCGTACAAATGCATAATGCCAAATGCAAGTTGCAAATGTTAATTGCATTCTGTGTTTTTAAAAGAACAATTTTAAAACACACATAAAGAATCATATTTTGAGGAAGCCAAACTATGGACTGTGTATTAGGCTATATGAGTGAATTGTTAATTTTCTTAAGTTATAATAAAGCTATTTTCATTATACTAAATAGGATAAGGTCCTAATTTTTAGGGGATTCTTTCTAAAGTATTTAAAGTGAAGTATTATGATATCTGTAACTTACTTTAAGGTTGTGTATATACCACTGAGATGGGAAAACATAGCTGTGACAAAATTGGAGCAATTGGTAAACCCAGGCAGAAGAGCACAGGTGTTCACGTATTCTGTTTTCTACTTTTTTGTAGGCTTGAAGTTTTTCAAAGTGAGAAGTTGGAGAAGAACTTGGGAAAATGCATCATTTATTCCTTTGAACAATGAGTCCATGTACTTTTTCATTCTTTCCATTGACAATAGTTAATTTTAGCACATGCTTTTTCAATGCTCTAGTAAAATACTTGTGAAGAATAACAGGTCAGCAGGCCTTGTTCTAAGTTTATTAACTGATAACCTATTTTCAATGGCAAAATAAAATGTAACCTAGGCTTGTTTTAAAGCAGTGACTGTCAGCCTGCATAGTCAATATGTCATGCAGGGTACACTTCATAAAAGAGTGAATTACTTCACTTGTAATATGAGCCAAATTAATGTCAATGTCAGGTTGTATAAATCTGAAGTCAAAATGTCTCACTAAGAGCAGTGGGGTGTTTTGCCCTCAAAACCCCTCCAAAAAATCCCACCCCCAACCAGGACTTATTTCATATGTTTTCCAAGTGGCACCTAGAAGTCCCTCTCATATCAGAGTAGCAATTACCTGGCCTTGAGTCCACTGCAGGGGTTAAGGGTAACATTCGTACTTCTTATTGAAACCCTTTCAACTCCAGTAACGTTGAAAATTAAAACCTCATTGTGTCTGAGCATTAATTAACTAGACCAATATTCATGTAATAAGGGAAATAAAGAAAACTGTGCAAAGGGCTGAGAATATAGCTCAGTGGGGAGGCCTTGGGTTCAATCTCCACTACCACAAAACACATGAATGACAAAAAATATATAAAGTTCAGACATAAGTCAAGTTCTCTAAAAGGATGTTATTGTAAATTGTATAAAAGTAATAAATTTTATTTTTCAAAGATATGAATGTCTTTCAATTGAATAGATCATTCTGGTCTGGGTCTCAGCAGATCTCAGTGCATACTGGATGAGTAGATCAGGCCATGTATAAGTGAACTGGAAGTACATGATGAGGTACTTTATCTATAACCCCCCAGAGGTAGAAATCTGGCATGTTACCACGGCATCTTACGACTATGAACAGCTCAGCAAAGAGCCCAATTTTCCAACTGGGAAGAATGGCGGGTAATGAACCAACACTTCTTTCATTTTGTTCCATATACCTACTTTAAATGGGAGTTTCTGGCCTTTGCTGGAGGAAGAATCTCTAAATGACATTTCACAGACACCAACAGTAGGTGGGATCACTTCGGAGGTAGGAATCAATCTGAGAGAGCAACATGTGGCAGATAGCAATATGCTACAGGGAAGTCCCCAGAAGACTCTTGTCCCCACTCAGAATGGAACTTATTTGGAAATTTAGCAAATAAGGCTTTTCATTTGTTGCTAGTCTGTGGATGCAGTCTCTTTCTGTGGAGTTTTATCAACCAATAACCATGCCATTTCACTATCAAATCACTTTTCTTGAAGAAAAATGTTGGCAACAGTAAAAATCAGGACCAATGTTGTTTTGTGTTGATGTGCTCTGCAATATCTGGTGTTTTCTAGATATGTGGAAATACATGTTTGAAGTGTGATCTTTGCTCTCTTGGATTGGAAAGAAAGGGCCCAGCCTACGAGCAGACATACCGTAGGAGCCCTGTCGGTGAACTGGGGGGAATGTGCTATCGCCCTTTCCTTTAGCTGTAAAGCCATCAGGATCAATAGTCATTATCATCCCACAAATAAATAACCACCAAAAAGCACCCTTTGGAAAAGCACCCTAGCCGTGCAAGTTTTCCTTTTTCCATGTTAGCTACCCTGAAGCTGACTAGAAGGTCAAGAAGGAGGCTAATAAACCCAGCAACTGAAGTGAAAATAAAATGTCATCCCCCTGAATAGGACATTTTTTTGCTCACCTTCTCCTTCTATGATAGCCTGCATCAGAATTTCTTGTAGATTTTTCAAAAGTGAAAGTTGGAGTAAATAAGATGTGCAATTGGAGCCTGGGATCTGCTAGATGTGTTTTTTAAACAGCTCTTTAGATGAGCGAATACGGCAGCTTGATTAAGAGCTGCACACTTGATCATCTGTCATCCACATGTCTTTAAGCCCTGAGGGGTAGTTTGTGCAGAATGGGAAAGAGGTATGCCCCGAGAGACTGAGGACAGCACTACCTGGTAATCAAAAAAGAGAAATGAACATGGCATTGAAGAGACTTAAAGAGGCGGGCACAGAACTCATTTGTTTATCCCCTAATATAAATTTCCTCACAGATCTCGTTCAGTTCTGCTATCCTTCTCCTTAGTTGGAAAAGAAATTGCATCATTTCTCTTCCTCTGCTTTTACACCTCCAGTCTCCTAGGGTGTCTCCTGCATCTTCAAGCATGTGGGATGTGAGCATTTCTACAGCTCTGGACCATGTCAGCATGATGCCTTGTCCAGAGCAGATCTTACAGATTTTCACGGGGTAAAGGCTCTCTCACGGGATTTGAGATAAAGGAACTTAGGAATCCCAGGAAGGAGAATCCAGCTGAGCCCTGGCTGACTTTGAGAGGTTTGATTTCAGCTACAACAGGCCCTGATCCAAGTGCCGCCTGGGCCGCTCCCTTCAGGACTGCATGAGGGCTGTGCTCCTCATCCAGTCTGGTACAGCTCTCCTACTGGGTTTCTGTCCATTAGATTTTGCTGCATTTCCTTCTTGGAAACTGGCTAGAATTCACTGTGGGCTTTCTTTTTCTACTATTAATTTTATATTTCACATTCAATAAAGTGAAACTTTTTTCTACCTCCACCTGTCCTGATACCTACTTCAGAGCAGCAGGCAGAATGGTGTCAATAATCACTTTGTAAATGAATACATGAATTGTGGGGATACTTGAGGAAAAGGGCAGCAGTACAGCAGCATTTATTTAAAATCCCATGCTTCTTGTCATTAATTAGGTGGATCTAATGTGGTAAATTTTTTTTACAGTCAAACTTTACTTTGGTTTTTTTTTTTGTTTTTCTCCAGTACCGGAAACCGAACTCACGACCTTGCGCTTGCCAGTCAGGTGCTTTTGCCGCTGAGCTAAATCCCCAGCTTTACAGTCAAACTTTAATCCAGCCTCTCCTGCTAAGAACAATTCACTGAATTTAGAAGTTTTGAAATAAGAAAACATCCCTGTTATGGTTTGTGTCTAGATGTCCCCCAAAGCCTCATGCAGTCATGGGGCGGGTTTCTAGAGTTTCTTTTTTGATTGACCCATGGTCCAATGCTGGGATTATGAGTGTGAATGCTACACCCACACTGGGGCAGGTCGTTTGCATACAATATAAGGGAGAGAAAGAAGCTTGCTTTCCCCGTTCTGCTCCTCCCTTTTGCTCTTGCTGCTTTTGCTATCTTCTGCCGCCATGAACTGTTGCCCTCTGCCATGTGCCACCCTGCCTTAGAGCCAGCTGAGTATGGACTGAACCTCCACAAACGATGAGCTAAATAAACCTGTCCTTCCTTAATTCTGGGCATCGGGTGTTTTGTCCCAGCAAGAAGAGAAAAATAGCCAAGACAATTCCCTTCCCATCTACAGCTTGGCAACAGGTAAAAATGAATGTATATTGAAATTTTAAAGTTTAATAGTTTAAAGAATAGGGGATGGGGATTTAGCTCAGTGGCAAAAGCGCCTGCCTGGCAAGCGCAAAGTCGTGAGTTCGGTTCCCGGTACCGGAGGGAAAAAAAAAAAAATAGTTTAAAGAATAAACAATATGATCTTATTTTATCAATTTTTATTTACATTTATTGTGTAATGTTTTGAATATATAAAATATATGAATAACAATATAAATAATACCTTTAGAGCCATCACTTATCTTAAAATGTTAAATGTTACAAGCATAGTCATGGTTCCTTATATATTCCTCCCAAATGCCTCCTCTCCAATTCCTATTGGAGAATCCTGATTCTGAATTTGGAAGATGTCATCTTGAAGCATATCTCTATACTTTTATACATACATAAATTTTCCTAGACAAAATATTAAAATCATTTTGCATATTTTCATATTTTGCGTAAATAATATCTAGTATCCATATGTAATTTGTAAAAATCTTTATTCCATCCATTTTTAGATATATCCACTTTGAGAGATGTTACTCTCTTGTATACACTTTTCACTGCCACATGTAATTTCATTGTATAAATAAACTACAGTACATTGATTCACTGAAAGCTTTGCTTCAAAAGAGGAGAAAGAACCTTTTTGTGACAGGAAAACAAAGCAGTCAGTTTACATCATCATTTTACACAGATCATGGCTGCAAATCATGGCTTGGCTGCACTGATACTTTTTGCTCTTGAGGAACACTGTCTGGGAAAATGAGTAAAGCAGAATTGTTAAATAAATTAACAGTATGTAAAACAGATGATGACAACCCAGTGCCACTGACTAATCCCACTCCTTTCCCTGGCAGTCACAGGCTGTTTCACGGCACCACATAGACTAAGGAGTACCTGCAATAGCCTGCCTACCTATCACTAGCTAGACATTACGCATAATGCAACTTCTGTCTTTCTAAGAGAGTCATTTGTTTCTTCACCCCATTAAAACTATATACATATTTAGAAGTATGCACCCTGGAAAACCTGTAAGACGTATTTTTCATGTCATAGTCCCCTCCAATCCAAGTTTACTCTGCTCAATAAATGAATTAGTCAGTTTTGTATTGCTGAGAGAAAATGCCTGATAGCTGAAACATAAAGAAAGAGAAGCTTATTTTTAGCTTATGGTTTCGGAGGTTTCAGTCCAAGGTCAGCTGGCTCTGAGGCAGAAACATCATAGTGGAAGGAGCTAGCAAGAAAAACTGTTCAATTCATGGCATCTGGGAAGCAGAGAGTAAGGGAAGGGCCTGAGAGGAAGGAATCAAGGGCAAGATACACTCCCTCAGGTCAGGTCCTTATGACACACCCAGGCACATCCAGAAGTGTGCCTTACTAAACCAGAGATCTCTCAAGCCCATGAAGTTGATAATTAAGATTAACCAGGTCATTGATCAAAAGGAAGATCAATTGCCTCTAAAGACAAGTTCCAATATGAGTGGTTCGCTTTCCCTTCTATCCTCAGCTATCCAGTGTTGCTTTTCTTGACCCTCAAACTAGCAAATCTGAGGACAAGAAAATAACAAAACATTAAAGGAGGACACTGGGCACCTCACCTGTTCCAGTGGAGTCTCTGCTAGCTGGGTAAGTATTAAAAATTGACACCTATATGCCAGACACAGTAGACAAGGGGACTGCTCCTTTCCCTGTTCATTGTAGAAATCAGGCAGGAGAACTATGGGCCAATGATATGTCTAAGACACTGAATTAGCAGTGATAGAAACACTAGTGCAGCTCTGGCCCCCAGAGGTGGGAGACTGAAATTGACAGCCCAGTGTGTGGAGGGCAAGGTTGGTGGCTTAGATGCTGTCGAGAGTAGGGCCTCCTATTGTTAAACACAGGGCCTGGATACTCAGGCAGAAACACACACACACATGCACACACACACACACACACACACACACACACACACACACACACCCCAAGGAGAACAATGATAGGTAATCAAGCAGTGAGGTCTCAGTACACATCAATTCTTCTGCAGCTCTACACATCTCTTTAAGCAATACAATTCTGATTAGTATTTTGAAGAAAGACTCCCTGATGCAAAGCTCCTGTTTAAAAATCACATGGGTCTACACAATGAGACACTTCTCAGCCATACAAATTACTGTTTCGCAAATCATCATGGAGAGTGGGGTATAGCAGATGATTAGAAAAAGGAACCATGACGCTTCTGAATGATAGAAATGTTCTAAATACATTGTGCTAGTTCTATAAGGGATGAGGAGTATTCTGAGAAAAACAAATTATAAGAAATACTTTGTGCTACATGGCTCCATTATATAAGACACAGCCTAGAACCCCAGGATCCAGCATCCTTTTGCTATTTCAACACATATGATGAAACCCTAAGTAAGGATGGAAGAGCTATGTAAGATCCCAGGCATCAGTCAATAGTTGCCTTCTTATACTTCTAAAATTGTACTTTTTTGGAAAGATGATGTACTTCTTCATTTTCAAGTGCAAATTATAGACAGCTAACAGTATATTTACAGCGATAGCAACAGATGAGATAGCCCCAATACCAGGATCAGGAAGTACTAATGAAGAAGAAAAAATAATGAAAAGAAGAACCCACACACAGGAAATCCTTTCACAAATCTTCAGACCCACCTTTTGGAATCCTCTATGAAGATACGCTAGTACTCTTTCTTCATTTCTCTCCTCCAGCTAATATCAGTGACACAGTCATCTTTCCAGATGCTCAGTTACTAAGGTGAAACAATTGGCTTATCATTCTGTCCTCTCTCGATATCTTCCCCCTCACACTCTATCCCCTCAAACAATTTGTGTCATTTCACTGCTGTTAGCCTCAACTAGCTGGAAGCAAGGAAAGGACTTGTCCAAAGAATTAATATTGTGTTCATAGAGCATTCTCCTCTTTAACACACACACACAAATATTTACATTTTAACAATTAATGATTATTAGCCCAAATATCTCTATAACAGTGGAATTTCAGGCAGGTAACAAAGCGAGAGCAAATTAACACAGACCTGGGAAACTGGCAAACAGGAGGGCAGCAAAGGATTGGCCCCTGAAATCAGTGATTCAGTTGTGTTTTTCCCTGTTTCTTCCTTTAATTTTCATTGGAACCACATTTTGAAACAAGAAGAAACCCACCAGAATTGTAGGTAAGGGCTGTGAGTGGGGATGAAGACAGGGAAGTTCCGTTAATGACAAGAATGCAGGAAACCATCACTCAGGGTAGAGGCTTCTAGGTTAGAGATTTTCCAAATAGATATTGTTTAGAATTTAATTTTCTGGCTGGGGATGTAGCTCAGTGGCATAAGCACTTGCCTGGCAAGCCTGAAGTCATGAATTCTATTCCCGGTACCAAAAAAAGAGAGAAAAAAAAACAGAATTTAATTTTCCAGGAACTTCTTGGTGACTGACTATCAAGCAAAGAGTTGACCACCTTTGGTTATGGATGGGAAGTTTGTGTGTCCCTCAAGTTCACCGAACTGGAGCACTAACTGCATTGTGATATACATATGGGGAGATGGGCCCTCTGGGAGGTAATTTGGCTTGACAAGGTCATGAAGGTGAGATTTCCAGGTAAGTATAGTGTCATTATAAGAGAAAGGCGACACATGGAGGTGATGGTTGTCTACCCATCAGGAGGAAAAGCCTCAGAATGAAAGGAAAAGCCACCATTCTGGCACCTTGATCTTGGACTTTCAGTCTCCAGAACGGTGAGAAATACATTCTTGTTGTTTAAATCACTGCATGTGCAGTATTTTGTTGTGTAGCATAAACTAACTAATACATCCCTCTTCTATATGCTTAAATCAGAAATGACAAATTCTCTGAAATTCCTAATTATATTATTTGCTTTCCCCCTTATTCTCTCCTTGGTCAAATAATCTCTCTCTCTCTCAAAATAATTACATAAACAAAATTGCCAAACAGAATATATTTGTAAAATATGCTATGCATACCATATATAGTATGAATTGAAAAATGAGGTAGATTAGCTTGAAGAAGAACTTTCATCTGGTTGCTTTCACTCACCTTTTGTAATGAATCATTAAACACCTTTTGTGAATAAAGGCATACAGTAAAACCAGCCTATCTCTAACACTCTCCTCCACTGATTTTTTTCCCCTGATTTAGGACTTATTAACACCACTCAAGGTCTGCTCAGTATTTTTCCGGGTTCAGTGGGGTTTATTTTTCCTGCCAGGCTCCAAGCGTGGTGCTGACGGTCTCCCAGTGAGAATCAAGCAGTTGTTAGCCTGAGTGGAATAGCCTGGCAAGTTCATAAATTGAGGAACTCATTTATCTTCCATGGTAACAACCCTTCCCCCGCCCCCGCCCCCCAGCCAAATGCAAACTTCTTCACCCATCAAAACCGAGGATTGCCAAAGCCATTCTCCTCTGACTGCCAATACTTCCGTAGTCTAGTCAGAGTCACAGAGCTGTTCAAGCTAATGTACTTATAATTGGCTTAAACTGTTAAAATCCACACTACCTCTCTCATTTCAGATTTCCCATTTAATCACTAGTCATTCTATGTACATGATTCAGGAATTAGAGCTGAAGATGAAAAATAAATGAGGAGTCACATACTCTCTTGTTCATTTCTCAGGAGCTTCCGACTTCCCAGATAGGGCATAGTATTGCAGTTTACCTTATTTTCACAGGCGGTAGGAGTCGATGCTAAATTTTATGATCAAGAACTTTTTTTACTTGTACAGAAATCCAGGGGTTTAAAGGAACTCTAGAAATGCTAATAGGAATGACCTGCTATATTAACATAGCTAAAATTTGCTCTGTCTTTACTGCCATCCTGAAATATGCTGAACAATGTGTAAAAGGTTTGAATAATACATTTTTCACTTCTTTCCCTGTGGGTTTAGAACCTTTAATCACTAATGATTAGCTATTTTCATTCATTCGTTTTTGACACCTTTATTCAATCACAAACATTTACTGTCAGTGAAGATATATTTTCCAGAGAATTAACTACAAAATGTTTAATACTATTAAAAATAGAGGAAGAAATTAAATATTCTTCCATAGAAGTTAATTAACACCATCCAGATCCAACAAATCCATCTGGATGATTCCCGTGTGGAATAATATGCAGCAGATAAAAGGAATAAGGCAGCCCCAAATCTCTTTCTCTTAGCATGGGGAAATGTGACTATGGTACATAGTTGAGGAGGAGGCAGTGTCATATTTCAGAGTGGCATATAATTTTAAACTAAACTGTGTGTATATATGAGTGCATAACTGTATTTCTATGTTTCTATAAGAGCCCAAAACTTATAGACCAACTTGTGATTACCTCTGGGATATTACTGACAGACATACTTTTGTACTATTAAAATATTTTCACAGATGCAATCCATTAATCTACTCAACACATAGTGGCATTTCCTTGTCTTGGGAACCTGTGAAAGAACTACCCAGTCTGGTAGGGTGTCACCATGTGACTGGTTCTGTCTAGGGAATTATAAGCAAGAACATCATATGTCACTTCCGGGTGGTATATTTAATCACTGGTACAGGATACTCTGGGGCTAGTTTTTTGTCACTCAAGCCAGCAATGCTTGAGATCGTGGCTTCTCTCTTAACCTAGGCCCTGAGGTAAGGAAATGTGGAGCAAAGCCCTTGCCCAATCTACAAGAGACACTTGATAAGAGCAAGTAATAAATCCTGTTATAAATCTTTAATATTTGGAGAGTTTTTGAAGAAATACCTAGCCTGGCCTGATGAAGCTATATTTTAATTTTATGTTTAAAATAGAGAATTGCTCTTCTGAAAAACAGTATTGTGAACCTGTTAATTTCAGCAAAAAAAAAAAAAAAAATTCTGATGAGTAAGTCCTCTAGCTTTTTCTTTTTCAGGATTATTTTGGCCACTCTGGGCCCCTTTAATTTTCATATGTATTTCAATATTAGCTCATCAATTTCTGTCAAAAGAAAAATAAAAGACATTTGAAATTTTGATAGGGATTGGGTTGAATCTACAGATTAGTTTGGGAACATTACTATCTTAACAATATTAAGTCTTTCAATCTATGAATATGGGATATCTTTCAATATGTTTAGGTCTTTAATTTCTTTCACTAATGTTTTATACTTTTCATTGTACACCTCTCGCACTTCTGTTTAATGCATTCCTAAATACTATGTTCTGTTTGATTCTATTGTAATTTGAGTTGTTCTCCTCACTTTACTTTGGTTTGTTCACTGCTAATGTATAGAAATACACTGGGTTTTCATACAATGATCTTACACATTACAACCTTGCTAAATTCATTTATTACATTTTTTAAAAATTGTGGGTGCTGTAGTATTTTTCTATACATAAGACCTTGCCATCTACAAATATAGTTTATTTCTTTTGCTTTGCAGCCTGGATGAGTTTATTTTATTTCTTGCTTAATCACTCTGGCTAGAACTTGCGGTGTAATGTTGAACGTGGCTGGGGAAAGTGGCCGTGCTCACCCTTTTCCTGACCTTACAGGGAAATAAATCATTCTCTCACCATTATATATGACATTAGGTGTGAGCTTTTTATAGATGCCCTTTATTAGTTTGAAGAAGTTCATTTCCCCTGGTTTGTTGAGTGTTTCTATCATAACAAAGTGTTGGAGTCTTGGAAATACTTTTTCTGAATCTATTGAGATGATGATCGTATGGTTTTCGCCCTTTTACACACACACACACTATATATATGCAACACTAATTGATTTTTAAATGTTGAAAGGAGTGTTTTATCCTTAGAAAGACTTTGTGACTGTCTACAGAAAGCAAATTGGAAATTCATACCTTCATTTCACTCTCTACCTCTTGGTTCATCCTCTTGTGTTTATCAGGATAGACTAGATTACACCGCTGTAACAAAGGACAGAGCAGTTTGACACAAGCAAATCACAGTAGTTTAACACATAGAAACTTATTTCTCACTCATATAAGGATGCTGCCGGACAGACAACTCTCCGTGGCGCCGTGCTTTATCACGCACGTAGTGACGCACGGACGAGGGCTGCCCCTCTCTCAGGGGCCCGGCCTCTCGCCACGTGGCTCTTATACTCAACACTTCAGGGAAATCAAGACTGAGGAGTCACACAGGAGCTTTTTGCTGCTGTGGCCCAGAAGTGACACATGTCATTTATTCTCGGATTTCATTGCCTATAATTAATCACACACTCTTGCTTTGCTCCCAGGGAACAAGGAAATAAAATCTTTATTGTGCCCAAGAGAGAGGAATATGAAAGAGAATTTGGAAACATGCAGAATTTTCTTTGTTACAGACTTTGTATATTCTTTCCCGGTTGTTATTGTTTGAATTGTGCCCCCTTCCAAAGTACGTTGAAGGTCCGACCCCAATACCTCAGAATGTGCCTTTATCTGGAAACAGGGCTGCTGTAGTTGCAGCTGGTTAGGATAAGGTAATACTGGAGTAGATTAGGCCCTTACCTGAATATGAGCCGTGTCCTTGTAAGAGGAAACACCAAGTGAAGACAACCAAGGGAGAACCCCATGTGATGACAGAGACGAAAACTGCAATGATGCAGCAGCAAGTCAGGCACCACCAAGACTCGGCACCACCAGAAGCTAGGGAGAGGCGCATAGGGACTCTGTCAAGGGGTGCATGACCCAGCTGACATCTTGCTTTCAGCCCTCCAGCCTATAAACCCATGACAGAATAAATATCTGTTGTCTTAAGCCACCTAGTTTGTGTATGCCCTATGCTCACAAGTCAAGAGCATTTTTATAAGTTTTTTTGCTTAATCTAAAACATCAACAATGGTGAGACATGAGTTATTTTATGGGCCTCCAGTCAAAAAAAAAAGTACTACAAATGAAACAATGGCTTCTAGCTTTATGATAATCCTGTGTGTTGCATAAATCTGTCCCATCATCCTCTCATTGCTGTGCAGCACCTTTCCTGTCTATAACAAGACGTAGGGCAATCTGTCGTGTCTTCAGTTATGTGGATTAGTACATGACTGACGATGATTTTACACGGTTCTCAGTAACAACACACATGACAGCCACAGCTAATTGTGAGTTCATTCTTTTCTTATTTATGGTAGAGTATGTGGTTGCTTCGTGCAAGAAAACATAAAAATCCTATTCATTCTTCCAAACTTTCTTCATGAATGTCAAATGTATTCCCCACTGATCTGTATTCTTGCCTTTTCCATACATACAGTAACTTTTATTTGAGCAACAAATTGTACTCTAAATTCTGAAAGGTAGGTTTTCAATGGCAATTAAACTCAACACACAATATTAACAATACACATAATTCAGCCAAAATGGTGATACTATGGATAGTTATGGCCCAAGTCATGCCAGTGCAGGGCATGACAACTATGTCACAGCTGCCACTGGGCCAATAGATGTTATGAGAGATTATCAATGTAAGATATATCCAAAGTCAGAGTGCAAAAAGAGTTGGCCTTCTAAGAATCAACAAAGTCTAGAAGGAAATAAAAACTGCAACAATAACATCAGGTCACTAAGTCTTGATCAAGCGTGAAAATTTTCTTGGGCTAGTAGTTCGCCAAGTATGTTTTGGAGAATCCTGGAGTATCCTTTTGACATTTTCAGTGAGTTTGTGAATTCAAACCTTTTCCCAGAATGATAGGAAAATCTTCTTTGCATTTTCACTCTTATTCTCTTATGATGGTATAAAAAACTTTTCCAGAGACCACATAATGTGAAATACCACAAGAAATTGAATGCAGAAGTAGATATGAGAATCTGTCATCTATTAAGTTCAACATTTTTATCATGTCTTACTATTGTTTTGAAAAATGTATTTTCACTAAAATAATATTTATGGAAATATAAAATAGGCTCATTACGTTATTTAGATTAACTAGTTAATTTTTTCTCAGTTCTATTTTCTAATACAATAAATAACAGTTGCTGTAAAAACAAAAGTCCTCAATAATTTTTGAGAGTGTGTAATGATACTGACATGAAAATGTTTGCGAGTCACTGTTTCAGTAAAACAACATTTCAACTACCTTTAAGTAAAGATCCATATCTTGCCCCACTGAATAAGTCTTGCAGCTGGGATTAGATCCACACCATAAGAAAACTCAGACACTGAGATTATAATGTCTAACTCTACCATATGTAATTCAAAGGCAAAAATACCAACCCATAAATTATAATTGAAAATCAATGGGCTGTATGTCTACTGCTTTAAAATAGTTTTTTGTGTGTGTGTATGCGCATGCGCGCTTGTCACTCTACCTGTCAGTCCTTCCCTTTCTGTCTCTCCTCCTTTTTGATGCCTCAAGCAAGTACTTGGTGGCCCTAGAGCTTCAGCCTATAAAATTTGGCTTCTCATAGCCTGTAGCCAAAGCAAAAATACTGGAATTTCTTCACTGGATTTTTTTTTTTTTTACAATCAACCTACATGACTCCTGAGATTCTCTTCTTTCATGACTGCTTTGAAGCATTTTTTTCCTTCCCATGTTTCAGACAAGAAGCCAGAAGATGTATCACAGCCCTTATTTTTCCTTACAGAATGATATAGGCATGTTCTTTCTTTGATATTTTGCACTGAAACACTGCAGGCTTAAAATGTCCCTTACAGTTAGCATGACCCTTGGTGGGTTAAATTTTGTGTAAAGTGGGAAATGCAGGCTTGGTTAGTCCTGGCGCATTTCCCACTGCACCAGCACCTTTTCCTTTTCCCTGAAGTATTCTCCCATCCAATCAAAACTGATGGCAAATGGATCTCTGCTATAGTCTGTATTAACTTATAATAGCCTTGGGTGGGCCCACAAGAGAACAGTATGGATTATTTATATTTCGAGAGGTGACACTTAATGATCAAAAGGTCACCAAGAAATCTCTCAGCCTTAGTGCCACCTTCTTAATGACCTCTGCACCATAAGAATCAACTAGAGCAAGAAGCAGTTAGATGCACATGTTCAAATGCAAAATAGGAGGATTACACAGAGGTCCCAGAAGTGCTTATGCACCCATGGAGGCAGAAGGAGAAGGAATGAGGAATGCTGCAGGCTGAGCGCTCCATGCCACTGTCTAAAATGTATACCTCCGTGTGGAGCTTCAAACTGTCATCCAAGAGACTCACTTCACTTATATCAAAGCAACCCCCTGTTGGTCCTTTGCCTTGGACTTGTGACATTCTGGACTAGCTGTCATATTCTCTGTCGTGGCAGACTGTAACACGTACATTAAAACATCTCTTCTTCTGTCTTTGTTGAACAATAAAAAGAACATAACCAAGAACCAAATAAATTAAAAATTCTCAAATACTACAGCAACCAGCAGAATTTTTCTCTCAGCAGAGTATCCAGTCTTTGTGTCTTCAAAGGCTAAAATGAATTTCTAATATCACTGAGCACCTGTTGCATGTCAAGCACCGTTCTGAGCACTTTGCATATTCATTTAATTTGCAAACTCATTTAATCTTCGTGATAATCCAGCAGGTAGATATTAATATTACTCCTTTTAATGATGAGGAAATTCAGATACACAGAGGTCAAATTATTTCTCCTGGGTCACAAAGTGAAAATATGGCAGTTCAACCCCCATTCTAGGAAGTGTGAGACCATGGACATAACTGCTAAGTGCATTACTTCAGGAAGCACACCATTGCCAACTTGGAGGGCTGACTTATCTTTTTGTTTCTTATGAGAAAACTACTTTAGTGATTTTTTTAAGAATTTGCCTCAGCTTTAGATCCATAATTATATATCTAGTAATTAATAATAAAAATGATCTTTTTCTTAATGCATTTTCCTCTTTTCCACACATTTTTTGTGACTCATCACTCTCCCACCCCTAAACTCAAAGCATATGAGTTATCCACCCAAAAATATGTTCCCTTTTTTTTTTCTTGTCTTTTTGAGACGGGGAGTTGCTGTGTGGTTCAGGCTAGCCTTGAGCTCACCTTGTAGGCTAGGCTATTTTCAAACTTGCAACTATCCTCCTGCCTCATGAGTGTTGGGATTACTGCATGTGCCACCATACCCAGCTTCCCATTTGTTTTTATCCAGCTGGAATTCCTTTTGAAGACCGAAGTTTGGGCTTCAAAGAAATCATTGAACATATACCTTGATGAGTCTCCCTATCTCTTCCAGCGATTCATATCTTCCCCGTTTAATAGTAGGTTTCCTGCATATCCATATATCTTGACAACGTTCATCCTGAAAAAAGAGCTTATCTGGAGCATGAGCAACTCCATACAGGAAATGGGTGGGCTTCTGAATACCCATAATTGCAAAGGATGGTTCACGATGGGTTTCTCCACAGCCCTTCAAACATGCAGAGTGAACTCCTTGTCCGCCACCATTCTGCTGATGGATTGGGGAAGAGGGAGCCTGCCACAGACAGAATTAGTACTAAGTAATTTTCCCTTTCTTGATGTAAACAGTTGCCTTTCAATGTGCAACAGCTCTCGATGTGTTCAGGTTACATGCTTATTTTAAGATCTTTTGTTTACTTTCTGATCTTCATAGGTCATTGACATCCCATTTAGCACTAGTGACCCTGTTTATACAATATGATATAAATTAAAAAGTGTGCTTGGGGATAACATTAACATTCCCCATCTCAGTCTACCACATAAGCAAATAATACCTTTTGCCCAGTCCTGCATGCAATTGTTCAGAAGCTTCGATGATGGCTTCATCACACACAGCAAAGCTGAGCAACCAGGTTTGCTTTCCTTCGGAACAGAATAAGGCCCAACCTATGTAAACTCCCATGAAATAACTTATGAGACCTTTGGTGGAATGCATTCCTAATAAAATACTAGATAGGGTGTTTGAGGCGTCAGTGAGAAGAGGCAGCCCATCTGCAGAACAGCAGGAATCTACTTTAAAATCTTCATTTGGATTTAAAGTGTTTCCTCTTCATTTAAAACTCAGAAGACCTTGTTTCTCTTAAGCTTTTTACTTCTCTACAAGGGAGAAGAAGAGGATAATATTTTGGGGTTTTTACTTTATTTTTAAAGAGAGAAGCTCACTATAAATGAGCTTCCATATTGGACAACCATCATGAGAACTCCTCTTTATAAATGCGTCATCAATCCCGTGAATATTTCCAAGTGCCTGGGAAACCTTATCTCTGATAGCTCCCTCTGTTACTGTTGGTTTATTTTTCAGGAGTAGATAGACTGGAGCTAAATCTTCTTACTTTTATGAAAAACTGTTGCATTCATGGGCAAAGAAACTAGGCTGGGAATACAGATAAAAATAAAAGGCTCATCCTTTCTCTTTTTCAGGAGTGTATCTTAAGGGAAAAAAAGGATAGAACAGTACATGAGGGTTGCCTCAACAAGGACTACAATGTTAAAAAAAAAAAGAAATAACCTAAATGTCCATCAATAACGAGTTATTTGAAAACTTAGTACAAGAAAATAGTAAACTGTGGTAAGCTTTACAGACATTAAAAATGTTCACATGGCTCCTCATTTACTGATGTGAATAGGTGCTCTGACTACATTAACTTCATTAAATAATTGTAAAAACAATGACTAAGAAATAAGTAAATAGAGACTGCGTGGATATATCTTTGTGTGTTTGTGTAACACATGAAAGAACACTGTTTACTGAAGTTTTGAGGAAAAGCAATCTATTGGAATAAAGCTCCTGTGATGAAATAAGTTTGGAAAACTCACTATTTTATCCTCTTTTGTGAAAGCATAAGTCACATCAGCATATTAAAGTGTCTCAAAAGTCCTGCATTAAAGTATCTTTTTAAATGCACTCAATTCAAAATTTCCCAAGTTTATATTAGCGTAAACACCTTTTTCCAAGTATTCTGAAGAACAAACATCAGCAATTCTTGGCAGTAGTGCCAAAAATCATTTTTTGTGTGTTTGTATATTCTCAGAATTACTTTATATGAACACATATTGATTCTATAATTGTAAAAATAGAGCTAGTTAAAATTATTGATAAATTGTGTTGCAAAAGTACACTGACAAAAAAGATAGAGCCAGAGAGATTTAGATGCATGACTATATAAAAAGGTAATTTGTGAAACATCATACGTGATATGATAGATCTTGTAAAAGAGGGGAAAGAAGGAAAGAAAGGGGAAGAGAGAAAAAGGAGAAAAAAGGAAGAGAGAAGAACATAATGGTGAAAACACATAAATTCGGTATTTACCATCAAGGTCAACAATAAGTAATTTTTATTCTGACACTTCTTTGTTTTTAGAATGTTTTTAGAATGTTAATGAATTAAGTACATATTCCTTTTGCAACTAAAAAATCCACAATAAAATTTATGTACGGGAGGGATGCATCTTTACTTTAAGGAGGAAAAAA
>NW_004955424.1:18020821-18044601 GCF_000276665.1 Chinchilla lanigera
GCTCTACCATACTTGTGGCTGCTTCCGTGTCTTTGGTGATATAAGACTTCATCTCCCTCAAGGTAAATCTAGTATAAATAAAAACAATCCCATATGTTATTCTTCTAAATGCTGCTTCTCTGTTTCATGACTACACTCTTGTTAGCCACTGGGGCCTCCCCCTTGCTGTCTTCCAATGCTTGTCTCCACTATGAAAGAGATAAAGAATTATTTCTCAGAATATCCCAGCATGCCATGCACAAAAGACCTGGGAAAGTACAGGTACTGAAAAAGGGAAGCTTCCATCATCAGATCTCAGTGCCATGTGGGTAGACGTCTGGGAAATTAGCAGCAAGCTATCCATACCTAGATTTCTGGAAAGAGACACAGTTTATTAAGTTCTATTGATAGCAGTGCCACACATTTTATTTTGCTTTGTCTTGTTAACCTTTAGCTCCTTACTTCAATTTATGGATTTGTCAGTAAAAAGGAGTGTGATTATTTGGGGTTACTCTTATAATTCTTGAAATTATCTTTCTAAAGGAGAATATAAGAGCCATATTTTATAAGGTGTGAATATTCAGTAATGAGGCTTTTAAAACAGACTTCAGTTTCCACATCCACACTGTTCCTCAAAAATTAATCTTAGTAGGCAATATATATTTCAATGGTCCTCCCATTGCATAAAATATTTAAAGTCCTTTAAATTTACATTATAAAACACCAAAAACTCAGGCCATCTCTTTAATATTCCACCTTATTTTTGGACAAAGATATCATTCTTATTTTCTATATATTATCTCCAACTGCTTGGGCATGCTTCCAGAAATAAGCCAATTGCCAAAGAATAACAAAATACTGCCAGGACTGTAAAGACAAACGAAATACAATAGCAATAACGATAAAAGTCCAGTCACAGACTGTGAAATTCTTCAAAGTATGAACTCCAACTTCCTCTCATCTCTGATGGCAGTGAAATCTTGCAGAAGTAAGTACACATGAACATTTGGTGTCTGTAAGGGACTTGTTTTAAAAAGTGTATACATGTGTGTTTTGATGTACATGTATGTATATATATGACATCCACACAAAGCACAGATATTTGGGAATATATGTACATAATTTACCCCTCCTAAATTGTATTCAGTTTTATAATGTGGTAAATGATACCCAATCAGAAATTGACACACAGGTTACAGCCTGTAGAAATTCATGAATAAGAGAAACAAGAGTTTACATTCATCATTCTGATTTACTAAAGCTTCACACAAGGCTATTGAGAATGAAACTTGTATTTGGTGACTTTAATGTATAAACTCCGCAGATCATCCAAATTTATAATTTGGAGCTCTGAAGTGTTCAATTTTCAAAATTACACAGAAAGAAACTCTAGCAAATATGTGTCAGCCATATGCTTTCCTACCTCTAAGCCTGGATCCCATAGAAATTGAGTTATACTGAGCTTTCTGGCATAGAACAGAAAGATTGTTTGGGAAGCAAATTATATGCCACTATATCAAAGGAACTTTAAGAAACCAATCTTTCATTTGCAATTGGCACAACCTATTCCAACAGGCAATTCCATATGATACAATGATCCTTTTCTCAACTTTCAGTGGGCTTTGCAATTTAACCTGAGGATATTCAAGTCAAAGTCTTAAAGTACCAACGATAGGAGCACTTGTTTATTATTTTCCAGGATAGCAACTCACTCCTACCTTTCAAGTAATATTCAGTTGAGAAGGAATGAATTTTTGGACTACATAGAGGTTGACAAACCATAGTCCTCAAACCTATTGAAATAATGCACTTGTCTTTGTAAATGGAGTATGATTGGATCCCAGCCCCATCCATTTTTGTATTGCTACTTATTGCTGCTACAAAGGTAAAGTTGAGTGGTTGCAATAGAGATTGTATGGTCAGCAAAGTCCAATATACGTATTCTCTAGCTGTTTACAAGTTTTGTTCTAATAATCATCTATAACAGGAAACACATGAATATTTTCCTATAACATGGGCTAGAAAACTAAGTTAGATTCAACAGTGCAAGGAAATCATTAATGACATCATGTTTCCCAGATAAAGACATTTGGAACAAGTGATTTGTCATCTTAGCCTAACACCACACCTTCTTGGTGTAGATCCACAACATCTGTATCAGGGAGACAATATGCAATACACATCTCCTGCCATTTCTGCAAGAACAAAGCTTCAGTGCAAAGAGTTAGTCACATAGAGTGTTTATAATGATATATCAAAATCATCAAATGAATTACAAATCAGACATGATGAACTGGTGTTTAAAATGAGAAGGACATTTCTCACCAGGTGCTAATAATTTGAAGGTAGATTTGACTGCAGGCTCCCAGAAGTTGATACAGCGCTCCCTTAATCAAAGGATGGTTTAAAAGCATATGAAATGAGCTGACACATTTTGACAGGGTTGCCGATTGCAGATCAGATACATGTGCACTGCACATTGGGAATGCTTTGGAAAGAATTTTCATTCCCCTAACTTATGGATTTTAGATCAGTTCCTGAGATAAACATTTCAAACATGTAAGCACACAGTTTTGAAACACTTACCCAAACCTGGGAAAAGGAGCATGTGCCTGACAGTTCTGCCATTTCCTGTGTATTCCCACTTCACGTTGAATTATAAAGTATACTATAAAAGAACCAGAAGAACATACAGATAACTTTTGGCTAATAGCATGCAAAAGAATATCTAAACATAAGAGCAAAGGAAAAAGCCATAAAAGAAATGTGATACATAAAACTTTGAAATATCTGTATATCAAAAAGTGTAAAACCTACAAGGTAAGCCGGGCATGGCATGGTGGTATACACTCATAATCCCAGCACTCAGAAAGCTGAGGCAGGAGGATCACTAGGAGTCTGAGGTCAGCCTGTGCTACATAGTGAGACTCTGTCTCAAAAAAAGAAAAAAAAAAACTATAATGCAAAGGAAGAAAGTTGCATTCCTAAAATATTGCAAGTCTTCAATACAAATGGTAAATGATATTTATTAAATTAACCACTGAACAAAATTTAGCTGAACTCCTACCCTAAAAGAAGTCAATGGGTGAACCACAGTTTCCAGGACTGATATGATGTAAGTCTTTCAGTGCTAAAACCAGGATAGTTTTAGGTGATTCTAGGAGTCAGACAGACCCAGACTCAAGTTTTCATGGCAGCACTGCATCACCTTCAACATGGCATGCCACTTTAATGAGTCGATTTCCTCTTCTTTAAGTGGGTGCTAATATGACTTAACACTTAGGATTGTAGTGCAGATTAAACAAGGTAAAATGTATCAAGCTCTCAGACTTACAACATAAAATATGCTCAGTAAAGGACTGTGATAAGACCATCATCACCATCATTATATCATTGTTTGCCAGTCGTAAAGGCCTAGTACTTTTTTCTCGGTATCTATTCTTATTGCTGTTTATTGAGGCCTATTTAGGAAAAGGTTACACAAACACAGCCAAATTCCTGCATAGAAATTTTTCATTTGACCCACTAGGCACCTGTCAACAGAAATGTAAGCAAAGGGTTGAAGCAGGCCATTTTACAAAGAAAAAATACAAACACTGGGTAATTCTGTGGTAAGTCTTATGCATGACATCACGCTTGACTGAAAAGAATATTTTTTTAAAACCTTATTTAACAATTATTAAATGCAGCAGTTATTTTTGTTATGTCATTAGCCATGTTTTGTTTGACTTTTTAAAATAAGTATGGAGGTTCTTCAGAGAACTAGAAGATAAATTGGCAGTTGACCCACCTATACCTTTCTTTAGTATATTCCCAAAAGAATTAGGGACAGCATACCATGGCAATATCTGAACATCCACATTTATTGTGGTACAATTAACAATAGCTAAGATGAAAGATAGAAACTGCATTTGCAGGAAAATGGATGGAACTGGAGACCATCATGTCAAGCAAAATATGCTAGACTCGGAAAGTTAACTATCACATGCTTCATCTTATACTAGCAATGGAAAACAAAGGGAAAGGCAGAAGGGATAGGTGACAGAAAAGTAAAAGACAGACCATTAGAGATGAGGAAGGAAGCCAGGGAGAGAGGTGAGAAAGCAGAGGAGGGAATAAACGGGGTAAAAATAATCAAAGTACGTTATATTCCCGTACCCATATGCCAAAGGGACCCTCATTGAATACTATTAATATGCAATAATAGAAGTTTTAAAAATTACACCTGAAACATAATATATTTAATGACTACCACTTGTAACAATTATTTTTATGATGCTGTGTTCTGACTCTTTAAAAGAAATAAAATGTAATAGATGAAATGGAAGTTCTCCATTGTCTCTTTCCTGAACGATCTGCTTCCTTTCCTCCCCAGATTGGTCAATATTCCAAAGACTCTAAGAATCCTTGCTGCCAAGAGTTTTGAGCTCTTACTATTATAAGGATATGTACAAAACAGTATACTGCTGAGTAATTTACATTTGAATGCATTTTAAATTTTCACATGTTGTCATCAATATCCTTTTATGAACTGTTTTTGTTTACTCTGTAGTATAATTTTGATATTTAACTACATTTATACAGCTAACCTGCTCTCTTCATTATAGTATCTCAATTGTCATTCATTGCATGATTAGGCTATAACTTATTATTTTTTCTTTTTTTGGACATATATCTCTTTTGAGGTTTTATTTTTCTCTTTATTGCTTTAACTTGCACATCACTGATTATTACGTGTTTGTCATTTGGCTTTTCTTTTTTATGAATTTCCTGTTTCTATTTGATGTGTATTACTTTGCAAAATTTTGTCTTTGCCTGGTTAGTATCTTTATAAGTTGTGATCAAAAATACAACAAATACGACTGCTGAGAGTCATCCAACAGAAATGCAGGATCATAAAAACATTAAGGTGTGTCTCCATCTACCTTATTCACTGTATCTGGAACTCTCATGACTTCTGGATCTTTCCAGAAGTCAAAATTACTATGAGAAGTTAAATATTTTGTATCAATTCAGGACATTAAGACACTGTGACAGAGCAACTAAAGAAGCTCATGAAAGAGGACTTGCAGAAATGCTTCAGATAGTGGTAAGAATAATGAGATAAGTGTGTTTAAAGTGAGGGGAAGTACAGTGATGTCGGATTAGTGGCAATGTATTTTTTACTGTAATAATATTTTTTAGAATTTAAATATCCTCTGTATTTTTCTATCATCACTCATCTTCCTCTGAATTTAACTAGTAAAGATATTCTATGTAAGTTGAATTAAATAACATGTTGCCTTTTATGATGACTTTTTCCACTAAGCATAATGGTTTCAAGATCCATGCATGTTGTAGAATGTGTCAGTACTTAGTTCCTTTTTATGGCTGAATAATATTCCATAGTGTCAATATACCACCTTTTGTTTACCTATTCATTTATTAGTAGAAAACTGGGTTGATTCTCCACTGTAGCTATCATGAATAACACAGCTATGAACAATTCCTGCACAATTTTTTAAGTGGACACATGTTTTCAATTCTCCTAGGTACGTGCCTAAGTGGAATTTCTGGGTCATATGGAAACTCTACATTTAACATTTTGAGGAGCTGCCAGGATGTTTTCCAAAGCAGCTGAACCATTTTACACTCTCACCAACCACGTATGAGGGCTCCAGTTTTTCCACACACTCTCCAACCCTCCCAGTGTCCATCTTTCTTCTTTATTATATTCACTCTGGTGGTTGTGAAATGGTTTGATGCCTTATTATGGTTTTGATTTACATTTTTCTGACTAACAGTATAAACCATCTTCTTGTGAGTTTACTGGCTATTTGCATATCTTTCTTTGGAAAAAATTGTTCATGTCTTTTGCTCTTTTTTAATTAGGCTATTACTCTTTTATTGCTTGTGCCTGTTCATTATGTATTATGGATACTAGTACTTTATTAGATATGATTACATATACTCTCTCCCACTCCATAAATTTGCTTTTCACTTTTGTGACAGCGTCCTTTGAAGCAAAAACATGTTTAATTTTGATGAAGTCCAATATGCCTGTTTCTTTTGTTGCTTATGCTTTTGATGTCATATTTAAGAAACCGTTGCCTAATCAAGGTGATAAATATCTATGCTTACATTTTGCAATAAGAGTATTATAGTTTTAGCTCTTATGTGTAAGTTTTATACATTTTTGAGTTAATGTTTTTATTTGGCATGAGGTAGGGGTCCAACTTTATTCTTTTATGTGGGGTTATCAGTTATCCTATCACTAATGGCTTTATTTTGTGATTACTTTAAGAAAATCTTCTGCACCTCGACATAATATTTTCATACAAATTTTCCTCATAGGTTAAAATTCTTATTTTTACTTGTATGCCTTTTTAAGTTTTTATTTTTATCAGTACATGTTAGCAATACATAATGATCACATTCATCGTGGAGAGCTGGTCCATGTACATGATAAATCTTTATTTTTTCATCCCCTTCCGCTTCCTCCCCTCTCCACTCCATCATTTGGTCCTTTTCCCTTTTGCAAAAGACCTATCTTCCTGTTCCTTATTATCTATCTTTTATATTGATCTTTAATTTATTTATATTTTAGGGGTCTCACAGAAGAGGAACCATGAGATATTTAAGTTTGTGGGTCTGATTTATTTCATTTAACATTATGGTCTTGAGCTGCATCCAATTTCTTACCAATGACTCACATTGACCTTTCTGAGCTACCTCCTTCTAAGTATCTTCCTGAAAGAGTTAAACACATCATATTACAACGATACCCAAGTTTATAAAGCGTAACTCATAATAGCTAAATCTTGGAAGCAATTTATATGTCCATCAACAGATGAATGATAAAAAATATGTTATCTATGCACAATTAAGTGCCAAATTTGATTTTTTATTTGTGAAAGGAAGGATCCATTTTTTTGGTCTTCTCTATGGTTACCATTTGACACCATAGTATTTTTTGAGTATTGTTTTCCCTTGCTAAACAAACCATAATGTCCCACTGCAAAATAATCTCTATACATGCCTGGATATGTTTTCCAGTTCTCTACTTTGTCCAATTGTTCTGTTTGTCTAATAACTAAATGAGCATATCTTTATAAAATGTCATTAAATTTTTAAAATTTCAATTTGTTTTCATTTCTGAAACTTCTATTTGACTCTTTTCCAAAATATGATTGTACTGTTCCTTGTTTTTCTAATGTTTCATTGTGACTTCTACTCCTATTTGTTTGTTTGTTTTCTGAAAATTAACGCATTGACTACAGAATGTCATTTAGATAAGTCTATAATGTCCAGGTTTGGAGCAGTTAATTCCTTATTGTTATGTCTGCTGATCCTTCTTCACAGAAGTTCCTATCTTCATACTGTAAGGTCTTCCTCCATGGAAGATCCTCCCTTCAAGATTCTGGGGAGAGGAAGAATATTAACAGAACAGTGTTCATTTGTTCTGCTTCATCAAGCTTCTAACATCTCTTAGGGCAATTTACTTCTTTGCCATCGCTACGTTATGGGAGTAGGAAACATTCAGACCCCTCTCCTGGCCATGGGAGTTTGATAGCCACAGGATCACATTGCCATATTTTTTTTCACATGGAGCCCAAGCATACACCAAAATCCTCCTACTTTCCCAGACAAATTAACCTTTTCTAGGCCCCTTCTGCTGGACAAGACACCTGTGAAGGCTTCGCAATTTATCCAGGTTTACACTAGCACTGCTTCCTTTGGAATACATGCTATCATTGATTGTAAAGATAACTTGCTTTCAGATGTCACAATTAAAGAGACTACCACAAGAGAACAAGACATTTCTTTGTGATAAAGCTTTGTAATGTTACTGTACTTTCAAACTTGATGAAAAGAGAAAGAGCTACAAATAGATCTTCCAAAATAATAAGTTCCAGAACAATATAATACCCTTTGACTTGGAGAAAAAGTAACCACCAATTTTCCTTATGTCTCTAAACAAGAATTTCACAACACCTGAGGTTCACTGCTCTAAATGATCACTCTTGATAAGCAAATACATACATCATAGGCATTAAACTAGACAACAGTTCACTGAACGGAGGAGGCATCAGTCCCATTTTGTACCTTTTAACATTACATCTACGGTAGTACACCAGCAAACTTTAAGAAAAATTCTCATTGGTTCATTTTTACTTAATTGTATAAATCTAAAAAAGAGCAATACCATAAGGTTGGATTTCTAAAAGTAATTGCATTAATAAGTCTCCATCATTCAAGGGTTTTGTAATGTCTTTAGTTTTTGGATTATAACATTTGCATTCTGTTAAGCTGGATTTTAGACTACCATCATGAATACCACAGAGATAAAGAGATAACCTCCCACCCCCCAAAATTTGATGTTACAGTTTCCTTAATGTTCTCGTGGTGTTTCCAGCAAGTAAAAGTGTTCCTAGAGGTTTATACAACTCAGATAAACTGTGTTGCTAAAGTTATGAAGCTTTAATAAATTAACTTTCAACTCCTACTTCAGCAGAAAATTCTAATCACAGAGTATTGTGTCTCTTAAAGTAAGGGGTACTTAAGATCATCCTCTAGTAACAACCAACCAGCTGGCTTTTCAAAGCAAAATCTTATTCCTCTTTAAAGGTACTTGAAATGGCAGAGCTGAGAACTAGATTGTGATGGGCTATGAGACATACAAAGTCCCGCAGAGAAACTTAGCAAAATACATTACAGAACACTAGTACAGAAATAACCATTTTCAGTTGTACTCCACTGTGAGTTCAATTTAATAAAAAGTTAATTAATGAAAACCAATCATTTGCCTTCCTAGATTTAAAAATAAATAGCCCACTTAAGTGTATGCTAAAATGTGTTTAATATAGTGCAAAATTTATCACATTTTCATAGAAAATACAGGGATTACTAGTAAGATAATGGGCAAAGAGTAACATTTTCTCCTTGCTATTAAATTCTTTTAATGTTTTATAGTACAGGGAAATGTGGATCTAATTTGAGGTTATACTTTTAAGGATTCTTATCTGTACCTCTCTAGTGGGTTGTTATTTTAGAACATTTGTAACTGTTAGCAGAGAAACCTCTCATTTTATATTCCTGCAAATTGAAACTAAAAGAAAGTGTTTGGGAGTTTTTGACACTGCACAGCTTAATTTTCCTAGCACAGTCCAACTATGAGAAGTGTGATGGCTATCCAATATACTTAATGCCTTTTATGTTTCCTGTTCGCTTCGGATGGAAGCAAGGGAAATGAGACTGAGTCATCCGTTAAGCCAGCCCCTTAAGGACAGAGGACTTAAGAGCAGAGATGGTGCAGGTGTGAGTTGCCTGACCCGGCGTTCATATTACAGTAGGTGAAGAATGGCTTTAACTCCAACTCCAAAAACTCAGGACATGGCCTAGACTCCAAAGCCAAATCAAGGAGATGGGAGGTCCAAAACATGAGGAATCTTATTAAACCAATCAATCAAGAAATATTTATAAAATGTCCAAACTGTGTTTAGTGCTTTGTTAGACCAGAAAAGATAAAATATGGTGGAAGAGGGACAAACAAATGCTTGAAGAGGCAGAACATTATATATTAGATAATAATGTAAAGGTCAAATTCATCTCAAAGGTAACCAAAGGTCAAAAAGAATCTAAGAAAATCTAGAAGTTAAAAACAGAAAAACAACCAAAACAGAGTATCAGATGTAAATGCAGGTCAATGCATTCGTGGAAATAATTTTTTTAAAAAGCAATCAATTAGAAGGAGAAAATGTAAGCTAAAATGATGTCAGAACCCAAAGGGATCCCAATGGCCCAAACCCTCAGCCCCTCCAGGAAGGAGAGAAAGGCCCAGAAGAGAGGTAGTGTCCTGCTTTAAGGTCACACTAACAGACCTCAGACTGGAACCCAAAACTCAGATTCCCACATTGTCACTTGCAACACAATCCCAGCTCAGTGTCTCCAAGAAAAAGACTGGGGTCATAAAGAGAAAAGAACTTGAGAACAGAGGAGAGAGCTTGAATGGAGGATACAGTCAGTCCTAAAACTTCGTCAGTGAGGCCTGAATTCTAGGGGCTCCAGCCAAGCAGGAGGTATGCAACTGATTTCCACATGCCCAAGTAATGGTGTGAGTTTTAAAATGCCTATTTACTTAGGATGCTTGACTTGACTGCATCTGTATGCAGACCCTTTGCTTTTTTCACAATACCTATTTTGTTGTTGCTGTTGTTTCATAAGCACTAAAATACAACCTGAGAAACTCTATAGCACACCCGACCTTTTTCAGATCTCCCAGACAAACTCCAAACTACCAGCCTGCCCCGTCTCAGGAGTGTGAAATCTTATTTTCCAGTTCTCTGCTCAAATTTAACAAGCCACCTCCTGCTTAACCTTCTTCTGTGAAACCTGAAAGCAGCAGACAATTGCATTGCCAACCCTGGCTCCTCTGGCTTCCAAACTCTCCCCATCAGGAGGCCAGGGCACCACAATTTCAACCTCTGATACAGCCCTCGGCTGTCCTGAGTGTAACGTGAGGCTTAACTTTCCATCTTTGTACCTTAAATGGAAAAGAACCTCCCTCCCCAAAAAACATGTTTCTAACCATCCTCTCACCCTTTGACTTTGAGAGAGAAGCATTTAGGCAGCATTTAATTATCTCAGAACTATCAAAGACTGATTAAACGAATCTATGCCGAGACTGGGGTTTTGTTGATGATATTGCTTTTACTGCTTTCTGGTGAAGATATACTCAGTGAAAACACTATGGCTCTCAATTAGGCAGCTGGGTGACTTATAAATATATATTTATGTTTGAAGCCTAAGTGGCCATTGCCTTCCCTACTGTTTTACTTAGCTAACAAAACAACTCTATCAAAGTAAGTATTATTCCAAAACCCAACTTCCTGTGCAGAATGCTCCCATATGCCCCATCAGTCTAGCTCTCTGATGAACTACATCGTTTCTTATAAACTGTCCATGGCCCATAAATTTCTAAGCATAAAGGCTATTACTGTGCTGTGCAAATCTGCTGAGGATTTGGGCCTTTCGAACTCTGTTTTACCTGGTAGGAAATGAGACCAGCCAGAAAGTCCATCTGCAAACTTCCTCTCTTCCCCTCCCTCTCTGCCCTACTCCAATTTTTATCAGTGAGAATTATTTAATGTGTACAAGACTGGAACAAGGGTTTATTTTGACTAATGTTCAGCAGCTTCTGTATCAAATTAGCATTTTTCCCTGCAAGTGTTACATAGGAGAGATTTGGACAAGTTTCTGAGTAATCTATACAATGTGGTTTAGAAAACTCAGGTTAAAAGAAAAACATTTTTTCCTGTACTAGTTAAATAATTCTAGGCAATAGTGAAAGGGGAATCGTAAGAGTATACTTTAGAATCCCAGGGAATGGCTAAATCTAATATATATCTGTATACATTATGGTGGCTTAGGTCTTATAATAATCAGAAAAAGTAAGGATGCTGTGAGATCTCTAGCCTAAAAATGAACTACATTTTTAGACATTGTCATAAATGTCCCTGACATTATATATTTTTATTTTTAGGCTTTGAATTTTGCAATGGGTTCTTACATGTGAATAAATACAAAAGATGTAGGAGAAATGAAGCATTAACTGACATGTCTGTGTTACTGCGATTTCTTGATAGCTCATCGCGGACTTCAATGGGTTCCATTAATGATTAAAACAATAATGATAACATTGATAGATAACTCTATGGCATGCCTTGGACACCAAGGTATCACTAAGCATTTGCCATGAAGGAAAGTAAGACATATGTTGATTTCTCCGAAGTCAAGGCAACTAAATTCATTAACATCAAGTCTGATGGTTTAAAGAGCAAATTAATCCACCTCAGAATTTTTTAAAGACCAATAAGGACGGTTTCCCAAGTAGCACTGAGGTAGAATGGAGGAAAGGACGGAAAGAGTGAAGGAAGAAGGAAGGGAGGGAAGGTGCATTTTCTTTATTTCAGACATTTCAAGGGTTTTTTTCTTTGTGCTAAAGAAGCTGTCTCACCTTGCCAGTCTCTAACCCAGAATCTGTCTTTTCACCCTCACACTTCCATTTCCAGTTCATTAAGTAAACAGTGAGATGTTCTTGCTGTTGCTGGTCTTCTTGACACAGAATTACAGTGTGTTGCTGAACAATTCTTCCCAGCAATATCAGGAAGTTGTGGTTGTTCCTGTAATGTATTAGTGCAAAGGGGGCTAGTAAATTCTAAGGAAAGAAAAGAGATTTTGTTTCCTTAATCACTTTAAAACCATTAAAAACTTTCTCCTTCAGGCAGTTATAACTCTGTGAAACTATTCTTTAAGTAAACTAGCTGTATCTAATCTAAAGGACTTGGGATAAAGGAGAACACACTTAAATAACATCTCTGCAACCCAGTGTCTGAATCTAAATACTCCTTTCCTGGAAGTCCTCCTTGCTAAATAACTGTTGCATTTATATCGTGACAGTTTCATCTTTCTTTTCTGGAAAAATATTTTTTGTTGTACTTTAATATATATTCCATAATAATTAAAATTAAGCAATGCCGTATTTTTTCTAGATATAATTCTCTCTGCTATGGGTACATAAGATTCTCACAAAATTCCTTTTCAGAAAAATACTCAAAATTGATAATATGGTTTGTTATCCATATTACATGGTATTGTATGATTCGCAAAATCTTGATCTAAAAATTCCAGGTGTTTGAAACAAGATAGAAAATCTAACGCAGGATGTTAATTATTCACTCTAAAATTCATTCTTTTAAAGTGCTTTTGTGTTCTACAATATGAAGTTACTCTCTCTTGCAAATTTTCTTTTAGGAAGAATTGTAAAATATCACTGTGAATATTTAACAGAGGAGTAATAACATAGTGTCAGATATCCACATAGCATAATAGTTTAACTCTTGGTATTTTGACTTCTGTCCAGACAGATATTTATAACTTAAGTTCTTCAAAAATTTTTAAAAATTTTATAGAGACCTGTGAATCATTTTTTATACTAAAGCTACTTTGTTACAGTTTCACCATCCAAAATTTAATTAATGGAAACAGAGACAGAAAATTAGTGATGTATATAGGCTTTTCAAGAATTTTGTCAACTTGAAAATACATATGTGCAATTTTTCTTACTGACACACCATCATTAGTCACCTTGTCTGCTTACATGGCTTATGTGTACATATAAAATACAGTTTTACTTTGATAGTGTTTCTTGATTTGAATCAGTACAGCAAGCAATTTGATCTTGAAAAGAACTCATTACACAATAGCAGGCATGTTTGTTAGGATGTGTTCAAAAAGTAACACTGAGTTATCTTTTCAATATGCCATGATGCTGCTGCAAAATATGAACATGATCTATTTCTTTTTAATTAAAAGTAGCTGCATTGTGGGGTGATTTTTTAATAACTTCAATGTCGTAGAATTTCTACATTTTAGATTCATGTTGAAACTTGTACACCACCACATGCTGACTGCAAAATTCATTAGTGTGTAAATCATGTTTTAGTGATAGTCCCTTAAACAAAGTTGGTTTGATTGCAATCTGCTTGCTGGTTGGCTTATTTATTCTGAAGCTTTGTCAGGCAGAGCAGTTAAGTTAATCAGTAACCAATAAAAGATTTAAACCCATAGATATGTCAGCCGATTTATTACTGAAAAAGGTTTGGGGATTCTTAATAAACACTTATGGAAACATGGTGTAATGGTACTTGAGTAACCGTATTTCCATACTGCATGCAAAATTTAAGGAGATTCCCCAGTTCAGCTGAAAATAGAGCATACATTATTTTCTTGAGTTTTATTATCTGACTATATGTCCACAGAAGATACTTAACTTGATTTGCTTTGGAATCAATATGCAGTTTCCCATTTCTGTTTTTCTAGGAGGCTTAGGGTACTATCGCTTAAAGTAGAGGAAGCCTTTTCACAAAGCCTATGTCTCCCATAGTTATATATCAGGAATTATCAACAAGGTTGAGAGAACTCACTCATAGGAGGTTTTGCTGTTGCAATCTTATTTTTAAAATCTCTATGGAGGTAAATCTTGATGCCAAACATACTAAGGACCAAATTCAAGCAACTGCTTCTTTTTCTCCATTAAATTATTTTAGGAAACAAATATAAAGTGTGAAATATGGTTCTTTCAAAGTGGAGGTTACATACAAGTCATGAGAGTTGAAGAGTCTTTGGGTCTGTTTCTACGTCTTTGAAATGGCACTGGGAAAGGGAGGTAAAAGATTGAAATAGATCATACCTAAACTCACTACATGTACTCAAAATGTGTCCTGCTATAAGTTCACTAGTCATCTCCACTTAACTCACAAACCACATTTGTAACCCTAATGTTAATGCAATGCCTTGCACATGGCATATTATTAACAAGCAATAACCAGCGTTGATTACTGCATAGTTAATACCTTGTTCCCACAGACAAAGGTAAGGGAAGCTTAAAGCTCTGTCTAGAAAACTCAGGGAAACTTAATCTATGATGGAGATAGATAATTAATATGTAAAACAGAATAAAGCGTGGGGATATAACTCAAGCACAAAGAACTTACTTAGCACAAACAATATCCCAGGTTCAATCCCAATAATACAAAGGAATTAATCAATTAAAAAACATTTTCAGTCATGTTTGGGTTCACTATTTCAAAGATTTCTCACAGTTCCATTTTATTTTGCCATATCTCTAAATCATCTCTCCATATTTCACTTTATAAGGACTTGAGTGTGGATATTGGGGGTTTTGTTCTTTAAGGAGATCTACTTACATTAATTTTTGCAATCAGCAAAGAATATACATAAAATATTTTCACCATACAGTATCTTCTGCTGAGGTCAAATAGTTATAGTCAGCAGGAGGCCATGGTACTTAGCTTTTTTGATGAATTGCATATACATGAAAACTTCTTTTCACCTACTCACGTACTCAGGTGCCAAATGTCTAATGAATGCACCTCTCACCTGTGCCCAAAGTTCAATATATAGGTCAGAACTATCTTGTGTTAGTTTCTGTGCCTGATGTTAAAGAAAGAAAAAAAAAGGAATGGGCGGTCCACTTGGAAATTCTGGAGGAAATTCCAGAGGAATTTCTGGAGGAAAATTCTGCAACTGGTTTAAAATGATGGCTTTCGTCAGAAAAACATCACACCCATGCCAAATGTGCTTGCAACATGACCTCAGATGTCACTCACTCTCCAATGGCCTTGATGAGAATGGCTTTACTGAAGTAAAACTCTAATTTTCTCCCAAATGAATCTTTCTTTTAATAAAATAGTAACAACGGAGGAAGCGCTGGGAATAGGGTGTTAATATAGTTTAACTGTTAAACATGCTACAGTTCAAAAATAAAAGATACAAGATATAAAGGCTCAAAATATTCAACTGCACATATTTTCATACCTTAATATTTTATGAATGAAGCATATTCAGCTTATTACTGAGCTAGGAGGCTCAAGGCTCTTCAGAATATCAAAATAGGGCCATAGGAAGAGAATTCTATTTTTAGAAATTTTAATTAGAATTACTTGGTTATATGTATTAGAAAGAAAAAGCAAAGTAACAGTGATGGAAGGAAAGAAGGAAGGAAGGGAGAAAAGGAAAGGAAGGAATGGGAAGAAAACATAAGAAAAAGAAACAAAAAAGAAGGTAAACATAGACTCAAAGCTTTTGTAAATGGGGAGGGGAAGAGGAATTAAAGAGAGGGTAAGAGAATGGGAAAAAACAAGTTATAAGGTAAGAGAAAGACAGGAGGAAAAAGAAAGAGGGGGAGAAGAAAGAAGGGAAGGGAAAGAGGGAAGGAGGGAGGGAGTGAGAGAAGAAGGAAGGAAGGAAGGAAGGAAGGAAGGAAGGAAGGAAGGAAGGAAGTGGGAGGGAGAGAGGAAGGAATAAAATGGAAGTAAGTTTCCTTTTTGTGTAAAAATATAGGTATGCAGCTTAAAATTGGTTAAGTGACTTCAAGACATCCTGAATAGCCCAGGCTCTGTCTCACTGCTGTGATATCCTACCAGGTAATTTCTATCTATTGTCAGGGCCAGCTCATGGTTAGGCCAGCTGCTTGGAGTTTTTAGCTATCAGATTCTAGTTACTGCTCTAACACAGTTGAAACAGAAAGACAAACAAGTTTCCTCTTAGCCAAGTCACCTTCTTTTAAACATCCCCAAAATAATTTTGCTTGTATCTCTTTAGCCAGAGCTTAGTCACAAGACCAATCTTAGCTGAAAGAGAGGCTGGAAATAATTTCTAATTCCGAGGGGCAAGAATTCAGCGTTTCTTTTTAAGGAGCAAAGTAAGAATGTTGGCGTAGACAAGAAGCAGCCTCTCCTACATAAATGCTTAAATGCACATGATATGAAATATTTTCAAAGGAATATTCTACCATGAGAAGAGAAAGAGGTTTGTGCTGAAAGCTACCCCTAATGACAAACTGTAGACTATGGGTGGGGATGAGTGAAGTGCTAACTTTTAGGGGCTGGACTTCTTATGGTTTGCTGATAACCAACTTCCAAGCAGAAAAAAAGAAGCCTGACTATTTTTCCAATATTTTCAGCTCATGAGAGACATTACTGGCATAAGAATTGGGGTGTAGCAATGGCAGGCATCTAGGAAACTTGGCCATATCTATGCTAAGTACAGGAAGCACCATAAATGAGTGACAGGAGTTAAGGCTTTGTCATCACAGACTGGTTTGGAGTAGGAATCCTGCCATTGTCCCCTATTCTCCCTGATCCTGTTTCTTTATCTCCAAAATAAGGGCACCATTATGGCTCTGGGGTTGCTATAACTTTGAAGGAGGAATACCATAAAACACATACTGCCTGATGTTTATATGCTGAATAAATGAGTAGCTATTGGGACAATTATCATACATGTTTTTTGCTTCTTATTTGTAATAAGATAAGCAATCACATTCTCCCATGCCATAGAGGATGGTGTTTAGCCTTGTTACTGGTAAGTACTTCTTTCACCTTTCCTTGTCTTTTCTCCTGTTCTCTTAACTATTCTGTCTGTAGCCCAAACTAAGTCTTACTTGCCACATCTTGGAATGCTCAACTGTATCCACTTAATATTATTGTGCAAACCCATGAATTACTACTTCAAATTGAGGAAAAGTGCATGGTCTCAAAGAAGAATCTTTATAAGAGATAGGGGAGGACAATGATTAAGAGCTTTGACTCCAGCATCAAGCTTGAAAGCCTGCCACCAACACTGGGTCAAGGGCCCATGACCTCTCTAGGTCTCAGTTTTCTTAACTGTAATTTGGAGATAGCAGTGCATGTAAAACGCTTAAGCCAGCTTCTGGCATGTTGTAATAAACTAATAAATGGTAATGACTACTACATTATGGGAAGAAACTATGGGAGAGAGTAAATCTTACATTCATTGGAAGCCTCCTCTATGCCTCTATGCCAGCGCCATACTTTATATAAAAGATTTATATAATTTTTATTCCTTGCACAATCCTGCAAGTTTCTAAACTTTTGCGACGGTTTGAATGTTTGGGCCTCTTCCACAGTTCATGGTGACATTTAAATCCTTAATGCAACAGTGTTAAGGGGTGGGACCTTTAGGAGGTCATTAAGTCATAAGAACACAGCCCTTACGAATGGAATTATCCACCTTTATGAAGGGTTTGGAGGAACTCGTTAGCCCTATTTTGTCTTTCCACTCTTCTGCCAGGTGATGGTACAGCAACGGTCCCTTCTGTCACATGACCATTCAGCACAAGACAAAGTCTTAGAAGCAGTAAGCAACTCTCACCAGGCACTGACTGTGCCATCACATTGCTCAGGGACTTCCCAGTCTCCAGAACTGGGAGGAATAAATGGCTTTTCTTTTAAATTACCCAGTCCTGGGTATTTAGTTATAGCAGCACAAACAGACTGAGACACTCTTTTCACAGATGAGGACGTGATGGAATGATAAAATAACTTGCCAGAGATGGAGAGATAACCCATGGCCATGGCATTATTTGGTCCCAGATCTGTATTTCTAAAGGTGGAGTTCCCACTCAGTTACTACAGAGAAAGTCCCATACCCATCTCTAATTAAACTTCTTCATACCCCAAAGAGGCAGAGCAAAGTTTAGGACACAGATTAGAATGATTACTTTTGAAATATACTGACCTCAAAAGAATGTTTTCACACATTGACATGAACAATTCTTTTATCATGGAGTTTATCATTCAGTATATTTTTAGCGTCAAAATGAAATTTTAGAGAACCTATTGTTTGCACAGTTTTATTAAACTTAGGTGTTATTTTATTGTGTACCGCCAAGCTAAAATTACTTTTGTATGACCACTATTTAAATATTATACCTAGATCTGAAACAGTTAAGGAGAATGAACATCATTTTTTAATGATACCTCTCATGTAAGAAAAATGTGTATTTATAGATCTTCTGGTAATTCTCTGCATTAATTCCTTGACTTCAGAATGACCTGAGAAGGTCAACAATTCCTGTAATGTCTGTGAGTGGCACGTTTTCATCTCTGACTTAACTGAAAAGTATATAAAAGCTCGGGCAGTCAGAAAGCACCCAAATAGCTATACAGCTAAGATGACCCCAAAATGCAAGTTAATCCCTTCAAGGTCAATTGTAATTTATGTTCAATTAACTGACTCAAGAAACCTGTTTCAGACAGAAGCCAGAAATTAGGAAGCCTGTTGCTTGACTTTTTAGCAGGGAACACATTTTGTGATAGCTGCCATCAGGGCCCCCAAGAAAGATTCAGTGGGAATCTCTGTAATTGGGCAGTTATTTCTCTTCCACACGGCACAGCCCATCACACTGACTCATTCCAGGAATGTGCTGAAACTCTGGATGGTTTGGATAGAAAATCTATTATTTCTGTCATTGTTGGGTACCATCCACATGAATAGAAGAGTCAACCTCAGTCCCCATTTCAGTACATGAGACAGAAAGGTAGACTTCTTTTACGATACATCAAAAAACATGGGAGGCAGCTTGGAAAGGTTCCCAAATATGAAAAAGATTGAGCATCCAAATAAATAATGTAGTAGTGAATCATAACCCATTACATGAAGTAAGAATATATTAGCCTATTTTGATATAAATAGATGAATAAAACTGGAAAAAGGCAAAACTCTTGTTTACAGTGCATTGCCAAGTAATAAATACAGAAAAATGTTGGAGTCAGAAGGTCATCAATGGCTATGTCCACCAGTGAGTCAAAGTTTGGTGAGGAACAGAATATTTATGTAAAAATTAAAATGTTTTCTATCTGACAGACAACACCTCGAGCTGAAAGCAATCAGCGTTATGTCACCAGTGTGAGGACAACCAGACATTATGTGCCAGCTGATACCCTGTGCCTGGGCTACAGCGTCACTTCTGTGGCACTCCTGCTTTCTGTGCATAACCTAAACTGAATTATAAGGAAACCAACTGAGGAACATTCTGCAAAACAACTGGTCCGGACTCTTCAAAACTGTCAAGGTCAAGAAACCATGAAAGAGTAAAACAATGTTTGAGAATTAAAGCTAAAAACACAAGGAGATGTACTGTGTGAACCTGTTCAGATTCTAAATTGGGGAAAAATTATATAAAGGGCGTTATTGTAGCAGTTGATGACATTTGGATATAGACGCTGAATTAAAAATTGTAATCAATTACAATTTACAATTAGAACTGCATCAATGTTAAATTTCCTGAGTTTGATAATTATTCTGCAGTATGTTAAAAAATAGTCTTTATTCCTAAAACATGCAGATATGTACAGTGAGATATTTACTAGTAAAGGAGTAAAATTTCATCAACTCATTTTCAAATGGATCAATAAAAGGTTATATGAATTATAGGAAAAACAATAATAAAACAAAAGTAAAAATGTATATAATCAGTAATACCTAGGTAAAGAAATGTAGGAGTTCCTTGTACTATTCTCTCTATATATTCAAAATCCTATGAAAATGAAATTATTAAAGTTATTTTAAAAGTTATTAAAAATTATAAAATGAAAAACTTCAGCAAAATAAAAATATTATTAGTTAACATACACATACCAATATATTTAAAAGGGACCCAAACTGGTATCTGGTATTTGATTTAAAATAATTACACAAAAAGAGAGGGGAGTGAGGGAAGGAATGAATTAAGGGATAGAAGAAATCTTGATCACTATAATTCTTGAAGTCTGATAGTTTGTTATACCAGTCTGTCGACTTTTGCACTTGTCTGAAAACTTTTCCTCCATAACAGAGAAATATCAAAGGCACAGTTGTTGCACAACTATAATCCCAGCTAATCTGGAAAATAAAGCAGCAGGATCACAAGTTCAAAGCCAGCCTGGGCAACATGGTGAAACCCTGTCTTGAAATAAAAAATAAAAAGGGCTGTGGGTTAAAATTTTTATAAAGCTAAACTCCCTCTAAGTTGCTGCCCATCCTCCAGTGCCTGCAATGAAATTCATCTCTTGCCTCACTGCCTTCCCTTTCACCCTTGAGGTTCATGGCAAGGAATAGAGACGGTCTAGGCCACTGCCAAAATTATCATTTGGGTTCAAAACAGCATTTTCTAGGAATTAGCTAAGATTTAATAGTATGAGCAACAGGCCTGGGGTCTTCATAGTGCATTTCTTAATACATAGCTGTGGAAGTTTACATTCATTGTTCATCTATTCAAAAAAGCTTTGTGCAGCACAGCTGGCATCAGAGACTACAGGGAGAAAGGGCTGTGTCACCACGCTTTAAAATGACACACTCTTACACATTTCGGGGACCTTGACATTAGGTTCTGGAAGTTCTCCATCTTGGGAACATTGCATCTTCAACTGGCTATTAAAAATTAAATCTTAAAAATTTAAGGGAAAAAGCACTGTCTAATATCAGGGTGAAAAGCAAAGGAAACATCAAGCTTTAATGAACACTCATCGAGATTTGGTAGAAGCAGGACTCTTTCTGGGACCCAATCAAACAGGATATCTTTGTTTTTGCTATGATTTTTATCGCTAAAGGCACCCCAAGTTGCTTCATCTAGAAGTGGAGACAAAAATGTAAAAGAGTTACTAAATTAAACCACGGAGTGGAAGTTACAATAATACTAACTTTGAAATTTGTAGAGCATGTTTCAAAAGCACCATATAGATAATCATTTATTAATATCATTCTCTCAAACACCTGTAAAGTAGCCTTGGCAGAGAGAACTGTCCCTATTTTACAGGCGAACAAAATGATGTTTGTTATGATTGACTTCTCTAAAGCCAAAAAATAAGCAAACAGAAAGACTAAATTATGTTGTAAGATTTCCCAACTTCCAGTACTCCATATATTTTGAAAGAATAATGACCAAGAAAATTTGCAAGGTGAAGAAACATCATGAGCACCTGTCTTCATGGCAGGTTCGGTGCCTTACCTGTTGTTTCTATAGCAGCAGACATTACTAGTTGACATAGATGATTCTAAGACAACAGCCACACATAGGCTCACAGAATAATGCCAGATTTGTTTCTGCCTCTCTGCAACATTTTCAGTAGACTCTGCTATCAATGTTATTCACAGAGGCACATAACAGTACAGAGAGTGCCCTGTCAACATCATGACGTATTTAGGAAAATTTTATTTTTATTTAGTTCTCTTTGGTGGGAGGTTTGAGACAGGGTCTTACTATGTTATTTAGGCTACGTTTGAACTACTATGTAGCCCCAGGCTGACCTCAGACTCACAGAGATCTTCCCGCCTCACCCTCCAGAGTGATGGGATTATAGGAATGCACCATCACCACAGGCTTAGGGAAATTGTAGAAAATCATTTTTAATTAAAAAGGTCAGACATTAAAATCAATCAAGATACGTAAATACTAAAGAGAATTAACTGATAGGATGACTCATCCAAATTTCATAGTGCTAAAGGGGGTAAAATCATGAGTTTAAGCTTTATGCTCACTTCTACATTTAATTCCACCTAATCATAAGGAAAACACTACCTGTAGACTCAACAACCAAACTTTGTAAAAAAAAAAGAAAAAAAGCATGCAGCACTGTCATTGGAAACATAATGTATTTTAAAATGACTGAGTTCATGCAGATATGTAGTGCAGTGAATGAGATCAGAAAAGTTCAGCACACAAAGGAAAATGAAGGCACCTCAATGATAAGCACTACAGACGCATTTGATAAATAAAGTCGAGGCAAATGTGGGAGCTTCTCAGTAGATACCTGGTGGGTTTGTTTTTATCAATTTTTAAATGAATGTGTCAACTATTTCTTAGGCTATTAAAGGATCCTAACTCTAAATCTGTGTTCATTGTATAGGGCTATAATCACAAAAACCACAAGTGAATAACATAAAAAACAGAAATTTATGTTCTCACAGTTGTGGACACTGGAAGTCTGAGAACGAGGTACCCGTAGGTCTGGCTTCTCCCAGGGCTTGCAAATGGCAGTCTTCTTAGTGCCTTCTGACAGCCTTTGCTCTGTGCATATGAGTCCCTGGTGTCTCTGTTTGCCCAAATAAAGACACCATTTCAATGGGAGTAGGACCCACACTTAAGACTTCATTTAACCTTAACAAAGTCTGTGAAGACTTCCTCCCCAAAAAGTCACATCCTTAAGTGCCAGAGGTGAGACTTTAACATCTGAAATTTGGAGGGACACCTCTTACCATAGCACAGCCATTGCCTGAAGCCATGATCAATTCACTGAGACTTTTGTGCTGAGATACACTGCCACCAAATGAGATCTGATCTTTCCCCAACCCAAACTGAGTTTCAGCTTTTAAGCAGACTCATACACTTTGAGTTCCCTTTGTGCTCTGTTTTCTGTCCCATAGTATAAATTCAGAAGAATTGATTGGTCCTAATTTTCAGATAAAAATGAAATAAAACACCTTAACTGATTTGTGAACTATCCAGTTGCATGTGTTCCAAAAAGCAAAGACAAAATTCAGAGTATTAGCTTAAGTACACCTACTGACACTCGTCTAATTTACTCTCAGACTAACTAGGGAAGCAAACATTTAATTTTTTCTTTGTTTACATAACTAACAGCAGGTGAGATTAATACAAGGTAGAAAGGTATAAAATTTAGTCCGTGACACAAGCATAATGTCCGCCTAATGCACCTTGCAAATGAGCAAGTGGGTACAGATGATGCTAAAGAACTGCCTTTAGCAGCTCAAGATATTGCTCATTGACAACTCCCTATATTTCCCTTCCAAAGAGAAAATGTATTAGGAATACGTGTTTGCATTTCAGAGTTGCCTCAAGATGTTGTACAATACTACAATCACGCAATTTGTCACTATGCAAACACCAATTAAAAGTGTCATTGTACATAACTGACAATAAGATCTTCTACCTAACAGGAGCCTCTTTCTCTGGCAAGCTTGTCACTGAGGTTTGCTTCTGTCTTCCTGTTCCCGAAATGAGAACTCTGTGACTGCATACTTTGGTTCATAAAACGTACTCCAAATACATATCTGTATGATACACTCTTTCCTGGAAAACCTTTCAAAGAGTTTAAGCATTGCTGGAGAAAATCACACAGCCATGCACAAAAGGCTGTCCCTTAGTCTTCAATTCCATCTAAGTCCTGGATGCTAGCCAGCAAGCTTTGCATTTCTGCTCAGCTCCGTCTACCATTTCCCATGGTGACTGTTAACATTTAACACCCACGTAAAGCCCTTTCCCTCTCTTCCACTCGAAAGGGTGACCAAACCTCTCAGTTTATCCAGGTTCGAAAGGATTTCTGAGATATAGGACCTGAGATACAGGTTTTAATGTTAAAATCCAGCTAGTCTTCTGCTCCTTTACCTTATCATCAAATGACATCATCACTCCCATCTTAAAAAAAAAAAAAAAAAAA
>NW_004955424.1:18045486-18057497 GCF_000276665.1 Chinchilla lanigera
GACCTTGCGCTTGCCAAAAATCTTTGATCTAGCTTTCTGAACACCAAACTGGCCACAAAGGTATCTCCTTGGGGTTAGTGAGCAATTTCTAATTTGTACATGAAAATTACTGGATTGATGTCCCACTAGCTTTGTGGCTGAATCAAATTCCTATATAAATTAACTGAAGGCAGTCTAGAAGGTTGGCCTGTTTCTTTGTAGAAATGTCATTTGCTGATGAGCAGAGTTGTATGTGTATGCTCTACTTTTGCAGTATTCACCCCTGTAATCTGTATTACCCTGGCTTTGGGAATTAATGGTTACCAAGCAGTCAGTCTGTTACAGAAGACAGTGATTATTTTATCCCCCTTGGCCCTTAAAATTTTCAGTTCATGTCCTACAGTTTTATACTTGCCTCTCTGCTCTGGCTATACTTACAACTGTAAGCCATGTTCCCAATTTAGTCTTCCTGCCTGGAACTTCTTTCTTCAACATTTTTAACTTAGCATATTCAGAAAATTTTTAAAAAGGTGTTTATTTGGAAAAAAAAAATCAGGGAAGCTCCAGAGTATCGCATACATTAGAAGTTATACTCTTCCTGGGGCTGTTTTCAAAGTTCTTTCTTGCCCTTTGTGACTGTGCTATAGACTGCAGGACACCATAGTGTTCCTCTCTCCTCCGGTAATGGGTCTGCTCGCTCTGTCCCCCCAATCTAGGGCTGCTACCAGCCTTCTGCTCCTGCTCAGCTCTTAGACATCTTGTTGTCACCTGATGTGCTTCAAAGCCTTTCCTGTCCCTTGTATAACCAATTCCTTGCATTTAATTCCTTCCCTTAACACAGGTGGAGTCGTTTCTGATTTCTCCATTTGAACTGTGATGTTAGATATTTCCTGATTTCTACCCCTCCTCATCCCAGTCCACCACAAAGTTTTTCAGGGTTCCCTTCCTCTGAGTTGTTGGTTTAACTTTGGTGTACCCAAAGTATCAGTGATGCTGTTACAGATGGGCAGTGTGGTTTTCTTCTCAGCTCCGCCCCACGATCAGTTCTTGAGGATGGAAATCATGTCTTTCTAGTCTTCATGTCTCCAATATCTTTCTCATTACTTGGTGTACATTAAGTGCCCATGATTTTAAAACATACAATTCATTCAGCCTTTAAGAACTGATATACTGTAATATGCTAGAAATATATGAGAATTTAAGGCAAGATCCAGATTACAATGAAACAGACTTGAAACAAAAACTAAGCTAAACTCTGAATTGTTTCAATCCATGGAAGAATGAGAGGAGTTGAACTTCACTCGGATCTTTGGGGTTTGGCATGTTGTTTTTCAGTCTACTGGATCACAATCCAGTTATTAGTGGAAAAGTCACTTTCTATTTCAGTGAAGCAATTTAATCAATAAAGGTATTAATTACCTTCAGCAAATGCTTCAGAACAATGAGACATTGTCATTTTCCTGCTAGCGGCTAGGCAAGGAAAATCAAAAGGGAATACTTCAGAATTCTAAGAGACCTTTAGAAATTTGAGGACAAAGTAATATTCCCTTCTGTAACAGAGCTCCTGGTGAGGGGGTGGGAATCTTGAGCTCTCCCAGAGACCTAATTTTAATGTTCAGTATAATTTAAAGCAATCTTTTATCACATTCCACAGAATGATTTGCAAAATAAAAATATATTAGCATAATTTACAGATTAAAGAAAAGAGCCATGGAAAATAAACTGCATTTACTATATTGATTGATTATATTAATTTCATTTATTATATTAACTGTTTTTCAGAGTACCTGAAAGTCTAGTCACTGAGCTAGTTATTAATCTTCCAAACCTTTTCAGTATGGGACCCCTTTAAATTAGGGGAACAAATTTTTTCTACCTGGACTATATAATTATGGACATCTTGAGTTCAAAATACTATAAAATCTTAACCCTTAATGAGGCTTGACATCATGTAATCACAACAATCTTTAATAAAGTGATATTTTTGCCCCAAGAAAACCAGAAAACAGATTTCTAATTGTCCCCTTAAGATTATAGTGGGATGTGCGAAAAAATTTAGTCTACTTAATCATAACAGCATATTCATATTATAAAGTTTGTCTAGAGTTAACTTCCTCTCTGGTGTGAATCATGGTAGTGACTGACTTGGCAAGGTATGGCCCATGTGTCATGTGAAATACTGCAGGTGCCAGTTAAACAAAGTCACCATTGTCTTTCTGTAATGAAGTCAGTTTAAATAGCCAAGTGTCCAAAAGTGAATCCCAGTGTGCCTGGTGACCAGAAGGTCAATTATTGCAGGGTGTTAGACAGTTGGGATTGTATTACTACTAACCAGGGTGCTTTAGTTTTTGTTTTTAATAACGTAATGCTAGTCTACTAGAATAAAGAGGACATATTACAGCAAACATTGAATCAGACATTGCAACATAATGACAGATCTAAATTGCCATAGCTTATACAGAATCAACAAAACGGTAGGACCTTGAATTGTACAGTATATTTTACATATACTTTCCAGCAAGTTGCAGAGTTTTGCTTTAGAGGAATTTTGCTCAAAACAAGTCAACGTGTCAGACTTTTCTTTTGCTATGCTGGGATTTGACCCCTTGTATCAATTATTATAGCTAACTCCCAATGTCTCTGGGGAGAGGAGTGAGTATTGAAACAGTGCACACTTTACATTTTTTTCAAACAATTTCCAGAAAATTTATTTCACTCCAAATAAGATTTGCAGAAATTGAAAAAAAAAAAAAAAGATTTGTACTAATTTACTTGCATTTTCACATTTATATCTTCTTGTTATTCTTCAAAGATATTTTCTCCTAGTATGAAAATTTTCTTGTTTTTCAAATTCTTCATTTGATAATAAACAACTTTTTCCTCAAGAAAAGAAAGCTAAGCTAATGCCATCCTGATGGAAAAATCACCAATATATTAAATTGTTACAGATATAAATGTCTACTAAGGCTTTATATATTTTGCTAAACTTTACACATAACTCATCATTTCTTCTTAGTCTTATTTATTCTGCTGATGAATATAGATTTGTTTAGGGCAAACCTATTTTAAATTGGCAAACATGAGGTTAAATAATATAGAAATAATGTTTGTTCAATAATATACTTCAACAATTTTTTAATGTAGTCTCTCTTTCAACCTATAGGTGAAGAAATAGTTTTTAATTGTCAAATCAGAGAAACTCCAGCACTTAGCATTTCTCAGTATTAAGTCCTTTTTCTACCTAGCCACAAAAAGTTGCTTTTAAAAGGATAAAACTATTTACACTTTGATTTGCTATATGAAATTCTAAAAGGATGGTAGACATATATTTTCCTACCTGACTTACTTAGGTGAATCCAACTGATTGATTAGAAATTAACTTTTTGAAACTTAACTTGATAGTTACAGATGTTTTCGTCTTTGGAAGCCATTATATGTTCATTTTCCTTTCAGCATTAATTATCCATAATGATCTCCACTTATCACGTACGCCGGAGAAAACTATATTTGTTTACATTTTCCAATGGTTTTTAAAGTAAAAATAGTTTTTAATGTTAACAGTCATGGAGAGACTTCAATTATTAAAATCTGGGTATTTCTGAAGAGTTTTCCCTGGCTATTCTAGATAGAAAGTTCTGATGTGAATAAAACTGTTCCATAAATTCCCCGAATAATAGCTTAATTACTTATAAACTCTGGAAACAATTAGTTTATCATCCTTTGAAGTGACTAAGGCAACTTGCCAGGCTGAGGGCAAAACGCTTGTCACTTTTGCATGTAATGAGCTCGGTTTCTTTTTGTTATTTTAGATTATTTTGAAAAGGAAACTCGGTGGAGTACGCTTTAATGTTCACAAGATCAAAGTTGAATCATTTCACTTCATAGAGGGCCTCTGCAATACCACTTAATACGGGAGCGAAATAAATATTGAAGATTATAATTTATGTGCTCATGGAAATCATTGGAACAGATATTTCTGTTCAAAGATAAAGTTGTGCTTGAATGACAACAATATTGTACAAGATTGACGAGCAGTGTCCTCGCTCTCAGCCGGGTGACACCATCCCTCGCACAAACCAGCAAATTACAGGAACTGCCTGGTTTCTTCCCCTCTTCGCTCGCTAGTCTTCCCCCTCGCAGCTGCTTTCTTACCTTACCTCCCTGCCCCCAACTTCTACTCGCTGCCTGTAGGTCTCTGTCTCCCCCCAACACACACACACACACACACACACACACACACACACACACACACACACGGCCCGCCCCTCCCATTTCCTCTGCGCCTTTTTTTCCCTTCTAGGTTCACTATCAGGTGTTTTCCCCCTCCTCTGCGCAAACACAGATCAAAGGAAGTTCTGAATCTAAGCGGTTACTGTGAGGTGGAAACATCATATGTCTGGATATTACCCCCAAAAAAACGAGGAAGGAGAAATAAAAGAGTATCTCCAGATGGCGAGGTGCCGACTTCACCGAGGCGGGGCGGGCTGGGGAGGTGGGCAGCGGCCACAGAGCGCAGGTGGGGGTGGATCGTGGGCTCTGGGGGCGATCGGGCCGCCGCCTAGTTAGAGGCCAGCCTCCGGTGTGGGACTGTGACTGCAGCCTTTGTGTCAGGTGCAGGCTACACCTGATGCCACCCGCTCGCTTCTGACCTTGGTGGACAAGGTACAAGGTCGTCTTTAATTCCACCACTGAGTGTTCACCCGACTCACAGGGAGCAAAACTGAGGGACAAGCCAGGGAGACCATACGGAGAAGCCAGGAGGCTGCCCTTGGACAGCCTCGGCTGGTGAGGGCCCCTAGCAGACCGGGACAGCAAACTTTGAGGCCTTTTTTGTATGTTTCAAAATGAAATGAACAGATTTCTTACACTGCTCTCCTACTGGAAGTCATAATTACAACTCACCCTTCCCTTTGTCCCCTGCAATCCCTCTAAGCAGCTCCCAGCAACTCAGCCTAGTTTGGGGACGCGTTCTGCATTTTGCATTGCCCCCGTGCCTCCCTAGACCTATACGTCAAGGAATAAGGAGTGGAGACATGACATATTAATGTTTTATCAGGGGACGCTCTCTGCTCCCACAGGACGGGAGGGCGCCCGCGAGGAGAGGATGACCGAAAAGGAGCGGGAAGCATCACTCCGCGGCTCCTGCGGAAATTCATATTCCGCGTATGTTCCTCCCTCACCTGAAATAAATCCTGCAGGCCTACCCATGCAACCCCAGCAGCACTTATTTATTTGCATGTCATGCTTATAATATGGTAGAAAGCAAGACAGATCTTCGGGGAGGGGAGGAGATGAGGTTCACCTTTCAGGATTGCTCTCTTAAATAAAAAAGAATTGACCGGCGGGGCGCCTAAGAATTTATCTTGAGTTTGTGGTCATTATCTCTATTATATAGCCCCAGCAATAAATAAACTGGGTAGTTACTACCCAACAATAAAACTGTAGTGTATGGGACACCTTACTATTACTTTCTTAATAATCTGCCGTTTCTTTCCCTTTAAATCTTCCAGGTCATGTCTTCCCAGTCTTCAGCAAGAATCTGTCTTCGCCCCTTGAGGTACCAGACTGCTGGGATCATTTTTATACTTCGTGCACACAATCAGCTCTCCTGTCTAGACTTTCTGCTTTTCCTCCTATTTCTAGGCTGCCTAATCTGCTTCAAGACAAAGGGTCGGCCCGGATCAAATGCCTTCTTCCTTCCCTTCCCTCCATTCGAACCGCTTTGTGCGTCCACGTTAATGAAGATCGCCCCTCTCTCTGCAGCCGCCCTCGGGTCGCTGAGAGCAAGAGAGCCTCACAGGTTCCTGGTGACCCGGTGACCCTGCTGGGAGGGGTGGACAGGGCCTGGGCGCACCCCCAACCCCAGGCGCCCCGGGGCGCGCTGGGAGTCCACCGGCCGGAGTTGGAGAGACTCTGCCTAGGGCGCTTCTACCTCTTCGGGCCCTCATCCGATTCCTGATTGTGCCTTAGCCTGTGCATTTCGGGGGTCGCATCCTTCCGATTTCTGGGGAGTCCCATCCCTCCGACTTCTCCCGCTCGCCCTGCACAGGGCAGAGCGCGCCACCCGCGGACACGAGCACCCGCCTGCGAGGTCTGTCCTCGTCCGACCGCGGGCTGCGCCGCGCCTGCGGCCGTGCAGAGCCCACGGAGCGGCGGGCGTGGGGCGGGAGCGGCGCCGCCTTCCTCTCCCGGCGCTCTCACACCTGGGCGCGACCCCCGCGAGTCTCGGGCTGGCCGGGCCCGGAGCCCAGCTGGGCCCGGGGCCCTCAGCCCGGCGGGGAGAAGGAGCCCCGCCGACGTCGGGCCGGTGCCTTCCAAAGCCCCGCGCACTGGCTCGGCCACGCCAGCCGGAGAGTGACGCGCGCCCAGCGGCCGGCAAATGACCGTCCCGTCCGCCCGGCCAGAGCTGGGGTGGCGAGTCGGGAGGGTGCGGGCAGAAAGGGGCAAAGCGGCAGTGCTGGGGCAGGAAGAGAAAACAGACCTCCGTCGCTTCCCCTGCCTCTCTTTACGGCGCTGGCCCCAAGAAATCAAGTTAAAAACAGCAAGCCCCCATCAGGCTCGTTCTTGTGTGACTTAGATCAAGGATGGCACTTGGTACCAAACCTGTGGGAGGGAGGAGAGGAGAGGGAGAGACAGAGGCAGAGAGAGAGACACACAGAGGCGGAGGGAGAGAGAGGCAGAGTGAGAGGCAGAGACAGACACAGAGACACAGAGAAGAGACAGAGAGCGAGCGACAGAGACAGAGAGACTGAGACAGACAGACAGAGAAAGGAGAGAGACTGGTGCGGGATGGAGAAGGGTCTGTGAACTTCTCACCTTTCTTAACTCAGTAACAACACGTCCTTCTTTAAAAAAATCCTCTTCACAGTGTGTGTGTGTGTGTGTGTGTGTGTGTGTGTGTGTTTCCCTCTTAATTGCATTTTCCTAGGATGATCTTTTACGACTGGAAAACAAGCGGCTGAAAAAATATTCACGTTTGGGACAGAAAACATTTTTTATTTATATCTTTGACATTTAAAAGCAGAATTAATTTGTCCTGTCTACATTAGCATTGAGAGAAAGTTTCAGAAATCTACCCAGGGGAAAAAGGAGGGGAAAGAAAAAAAAAGAAGAAAAAAAAGGAAGCAAAGAAAGGAAAAGGAAAGCTAGACTTGGTTTTTCTTATTTCAGATCTGTAATCAATCACTGAAATAGGAGGCTGCAAAATTGTAAAGATTCGATAGATTAAAATGCAAATGAAAGGTAGAAAAAGAAACATTAACATGGCGATCAAAGATTTAATAACCGTAAATCAAGTTTTTTTTCTGTTGCAGCTGCTCTGTGTGTGTTTATGTTTTAATCATGTTCGTTCCATAAATAAATAATTTCTGAAACGAGACTAATTTTTCATTATTTTAACCGTGGGCTATAACACTAACTATTAAAAATAGAAAATGTACATGATGCCAGACCCCCAATCAAACAAGAGGAAGTCTTGTGTCGATTGCTTAAAAATCAAGGGATTTAATTTGTGTGTTTTGAAAATTAAAGTATTATGCCACAAAAATTCTATCTCAGTGGACAATGCCCAACATTTTATTTTCCCTTTAATATTTCAGGTTAACAATAAGATACCATTTACATTAAATATATGCATGGCTGCATATCCATGTCACTTTGAGCATTTTTAAAGAACGAAAGTGCCAGCATATTTAAATAAGACAAAACACACATTATTTCCAAGTGTCTTGACAGAATTTCTGGAAAATAATACATTTTGGAAGAATTTGTCGTCTATTTAAAATTTAACAGATGGTTTAACAAAGTTAAAACTTTTTTAGCTTTATTACTAAAGTTCTTTTTCCAAAGGGGAATAGTTTAGCCCTCTGTTTTGTTAGCATTTGACATAAGGTTTTATGTCCAGGTGTCAATTTACTGGAATAAACTTTATTTTATTTAAGTACTCATTTTCTCAACTGTGGTGAAGGTTTTTCATTTTGATCCTTTTATCTAAATATTAATCTCTATGGTTAATTTAGAAATGCCTAGAACTTTTAAAATAAAACACCTGGACTTGGTCTTTTCCTTCTGCTCATTCCCCCCCCCCTTTCTTTTTTGGTGGTCTTATTAACATAGGGGAAATTCATTTTCAGCAGATTGGAAACTTTTCTTTTTGGCAATACAGCTTTGCAATGTTTAAACTATGCTCTTTGCTTATTTTGTCTTTGAAAGAGTCATTCACCCTAATTCACTGAAATGATGAATTAGAATTGTCTCAGTTTCTCCTTTCTACAAATTAAAATAACCAAACCCAGAAATACATGTTTTCTTTCTAAAACCCTTTAAGTTAAATGTGAGTTAAGTTGATGTCCATTCTTCCTGATGCCAGCCAAATAATCACGTTTTCACTCTGACACTCCACTAATGCATTTAGTTTAAAATTACCCTTGGACTTTTTCTCCTTTGTATTTTTTCATTTACTTTACTGCAACAAGATGACTTGATTTTCATGGGATTACATGAACTCCATTCAGGGTTACTGGGATATTTCTTCTCAACTAAATACTTGCCTTAACAGACAAATGAACTTCTTTTTATTTGCTGGACTTTGTAGATGGTTTTAGAAGCAGAGTGTGCAACTGATTTAGTTATTGTTGTTGTGAGAATCGAACAGGCACAAAAGTCATTTATCTAAACCGAAGAGATATGACTCTGTACAAGGGAGAAGCAAGGGCAGAATCATGGGGAATTATTTCAGTTTATAGCTCTTATTAATTAAACCGGATGTGGTTTTTATTCTGCTCTTTTAGACCTGACCTTGTTAAAAGCTCTCAGCTATTCGTCTATCCCTTACCCCACAGTTCTTTTTTTTTTTTTTCATTCATTATGTCCCTTGTTGATAGGTGTTGCTTTTTCTGTATTATACTGCTAAGTAACTATGGTGCAAATTCTCGTGCGTCTTCAGACAATCGGACGATTGCACCACTTCCCTCCCCCGAAAATAAAAGGGGAAAAAATGAAAAGAAGAAATGTTTTTCTCACTCAGTTTTAGCATTTTGTTTCGTTGAAATGCAAGACAGGTACTTGATTTAGCATTTAAGCAAAAGGTTACACAAACCGCGTTTTAGAAAGTGTTGGGATGTCCGACAGGGTCAGCCCCAGATCAGATCATTTTTTGAATACAGACCTAAAGATAATGAGTACTTGTTGTATTAAAGGGGACAAACAGTACTTTGGCTTCCTCTGACCCCAGAACGCACGGCTCGGTTTCATTGATCATCCTCCTTTATGAGATAATGCAATTACAAACATCAATAAGGGGCTGCAAGGGGAATCATTATGCGGTGACAGTGATAAATGACGGTGCAGAAATAGCTTGCTTTTTCCCCCCTAACAATCCAGGAGCCCAGGGGCTCCGGGGGCTGAACACAGTCGCCAAGGAAACAGATGACATCCCAAACGGTACCAAAGGAAAAAAAATGAACAGTCTTTCTTTGCCTTTCACTCTTTTCCGTCTTCCAAAGAGTTAGTTTTGGCTCTAGCAGCAGCTGCCACACAGGCATTTCGTTATTTCAGACATTAAAGACGAGAGCGGGCAGTGGGAGTCTCCTCCCTGCCATCCCCACCCCCTCCAGATAACACACAAAGCTGGCTGTTCACAGTTTAGGACTACCTGAAAACGCCCTTCTCCAAGTCAGACTGAGATGAGGTGGAGGGGTAGGGGGACGTGGATTTACACAGCCACTGCGTTGTGTTTTCTCTGCTTTTGTCCAGGGAAAACTGGGTCTCCAGAACAAACTGGCGCCCGGAGGGTCTGCCAGGAAAGGGACGGGCGCTCCCGGCCCGCCTCCTTCTCCTTGCGGCTGCTAGGGGCGGAGGTGCAGGCGGCTGCTAGGTGCTAGGTTTGGTGCTGTCCTGAGTTTCTTTGAGATGCAATTAGCAGGGACTGCAAGATCTCCCCTAAAACCAAGAATCTTGTTCTTTAAAATCCCGGGTTACCCTCAGAAAGGGTCTTCAAAGGGGCCTCGCTGAGCAATTCCCACCCTCCCAAATCCAGAAAGGTGGATGTGGTAGGCGGAGGCAAATAGTCCCCGGGTTACCGAGGCAGCAGGGCAGGACCGGCGCTTGCAGGGGGCTGGGAGGCAAGTAGAGCCCCAGGACTCCAGCACTCTAGAGTCTAGGCGGAGAGGGAAACTTTTGGGGGGAAGTGAACCAAGAAAGTGCTGAGGTTGAGGGAGGCCTAACAAGAAAGCACAAGAGCAGTGAGCAGGAGAACGAGTGCGCAATTCTACTGCTCAAGCAGGTCTCCAGCCCGGAAAAAGTAGTCCTGAGCTCCTGAGCCCTGCCCGGCGCGCCTCAGCGCGGAGCTAGGGACCCACGCGGCGCGCCCAGCCACGCGAGGCCTCCGAGGGTAGGAGAGGCCCGGGAGGGTGGGGAAAGCAGGTAACTTGATTCACTGCCCCCCCCCCGCCCCAATCCGCTTGGTACCGGGACTCGTTTTCCGCAAGGAGATTAAGATCATTGTTCACCTAATGAACTTAATGCTTTAGGGTAGAGGTGAGTATGTCTGCTAGTGGGCAGGGGTAGGAATTACCGACCCGATCGATGGGAAACGGGTTTAAAACTAAATCCTTTCTCTCCAAGGCTTCAAGTCGGGATTTCCCGGGGCTGGGCAGAGCGCGCCGGGAAGGCAGCAGGCAGCGCGCGGAAAGACGACCCCAATGACCGGCCAGCCAGCACCAAGGTTCTAAAAGCGCCCCGACATCCCCACAGAGACCTCTAAGAACCCATTTTTAGGGCCAAGACTCTTCAAAGCGCAAACGTTGCCGAATGGATTGCTCAATATGTTGTTTGTTTTCCTTTCAGCTCCGCCTTGGGAGAGAATTTTAGGCGCAAGCGGAAAGGGGAGCCCGCCCCCTCCGTGCCACCAGCCTCCCGCTTCAGGCTGGGCCCCCACTCACTCGCTCCCTCTTGGCGCTCTCCGGGGCCCTGGGAATCCCAGTGTCTTAGAGGCGTTGCTCCCACACGACCCTAGCTCTACGCGCCGCCAAAGAGCCACTAGGTGCGGGGTAGCGTTGGGCAGGGGAGAGGGACCAGGAAACACGCCGGGTCAGGCAGGGCGTCCCACTACTCAGTTCCACTCCGCCCCACCCGGTTTTCAAACGACTACCCTGGAGCTTTGCACGATCGAGTCACGTTTTGACCGCCTTCGCCCAGGCAGAGGGTCTGCCGGGGCCGTACGGCGGGGGAAAGTGTGCTGGGCTGTAAAAGTCCTCCCAAGTCCCAGCCGAAACCGCCGGCGCCGCCCACTGCCCCGGGCCGCGGCGCCCGGCGCCGGACCCCCGCCCTCGCGCCCCGTCCGCCTGGCAAAGTCTCGGGTGCCCTCTGCTTCCCAAGCTCTCTGGGTCACAGTTCTCGAACCGACGTGGGACTCGGGAGTCGGGACTCCGATGTGGCAGAGTCCGAGGGATCTCGAGTCCATTGCAAAGCACCGGCGGCGATGCCGAGGGAAGGGCCTGCTCGGGCGGGAGGCGTCTCCCCAAACCCTGCGAGCGGACCCCACGCCTTCGGGTCTCCAGAGAGGACACCAGCAGCCCTTCCTTTCAGGTGGGGGTGGGGAGGACACGGCAGGATCCCGCAGGCTCTGGCAGCGCCTCGGGCGCTGGGGCGCGGCCGGGACCTGTGCGCCTCCGCCCCCGCCTCCGCCCTGCGCCCAGGCCGACGCCGCGCGCCGCGCGGCCAGGGGCAGCTGCGTGGCGGCTGGAGCTCGGGCAGGGCCCTCGGGATTTTCCCCAGGGGCGAGGAGCGCAGCCCGCCCCAAACCCGGCAGCTCCTGCCCCACCCGGCCCGCACTCGGGGGCGCTGCGAGCTGCACGGAACGGGGGCGCAAAGCGCGCGCCGCGTTGGACGCGCGCGGGGGTCGGGGGGGGGCAGGGCTGTGACTTTGCTTCTGGGAATCTCCCCGCTTCCCTAGGAAGTTTCCCGGGGGGCGCCTCTGCCGCCGGCCGGGGCCACCGCCAGTCCTTCCGTGCCTGCCTCCCGCCTCCGGAGGC
>NW_004955424.1:18057977-18060477 GCF_000276665.1 Chinchilla lanigera
GGGGGGAGGGGCGAGAGAGGGGGCGGGAGAAACTACACGCCACCGAACGGACTTTTCAAACTAATTCTGTAACGTTTCTAATACAGTACAAGCAAGAAGCAGTGGTAAATTTCCTGGAAAAGTCATGGGCGAAAAGAAAGCCCCAAAAACCTGCTTTTGTGGCCTGGGGGGTACGGGATGTGAGAAACTCAGCACTTTGCAGCTAAACCCTCAATTCTGAACAGAAGCGGGAGAGGGAGGCTCCGCAAGGGCCCGACTGGCTTTCTGATATTTCTTTGTATTTTAACATTATCTAAAAATGCTATACAACTAAGCAACTTGATTGTTTGAGGTCAGGGCTCTGCAAATTACATAATGGGGGCAAGGGCTAGGGCTGCGGAAGGGGGGCAGGCTGCCCGGGGCGGAGGGGAGACTGGGGCGAGCCGAGGATGAATTGCAGACCAGTTGCCAAAACTTTTTTTTTCCCCTGCTGCTTCTGCTGCTGCGGCTGCCTTTGCCGCTGCCTTGCTTTGAATGTGGGTAACTAGGAAACAGCAAGCCGTCTGAGAAGACGGAATTTCCAACGTGTAAAATGTTCTTAACGGAACCATTGAGCGAGTGCAATAAGGCGTGAGGGGGAACTAATCTTCCCATTTAAATGTTTGTGGCAATTTTATCTAAATGAATTTTAATGCTAAACGAGGGTAATTCCCCATTTGTAGCGCGTTTACTTCTCTTTCCTGTGCTTCTAAAGCAGTCGAACATCATGCAATGAACAATAACAATAAAAATACTGTCAAGGCATATTATTCATTTTGAATGTGTTATAATTACAGCTGATTAAATATGATCAGGTAAAATATTTTTAATTTTTTTGGAAAAAAAAATTTAAATCTTACTGCAAAAGAAGCCTAGTTCAGCCATTGGCCACCCCCTCCCCCGTTAAGATAAAAAGCAGGTACGATTGTGCGCCCTTGTTTAGAGGAGGGCGTTTTGGTTTTGCCTTTTAAGAAACATCAGAAACACTCTCGACACCTCTATTATTTCCCTCCTTTGGATAAGTGTCCTCAATGACCTCTGAGCTGGCTCTGAAATTTACAAGAGGAAAAGCTAAAATAGCACTAAGAGGCCAGGGCATCAGGAGGAACAGGAAGGCTGGAGTGGCACCGAGACCACAGTTTGGTTTTTGGTTTTTTTTCTCCCTGTTCCTGGACACTTGATTGTGATTCTTCAGTCTCCATATTCCCTAACTCCTATACCCTCTCCCCTACCTCCCAGGAGTCCGTCTGCCTGTCCGTCTGCCCCCCCACCGTCTCTCCTCCCTCTTTAGCCTTTCTCTGTCCCCACTCCATGAGAACCTCAAGAGTAAAGACAGAAAATAACCAGCTCACCCAGCCACCAGTAGGGAGGCGGGAGGGGCAAATGGACGGTTAGTTTATAAAGTTTATTATTAATTTTAAAAGTAAATAAATGGTTGTTAACGGCTAGTAACTACCTATCAAAAGAGAATGATTTCACGAATACGAACTATTTATGTAGGCGAAGAACTGTCCCTGGGTCAAAATGAGAAATGTAAACAATCTCATGTATGGGCTGGGGGTGGAATGTGGAGGCCTAGCGGCTGCGGTGAACCCAGCCTCACTCTGGGCGGCCACGTGTTTAGAAACAAGGCCCCATAAACAAAAGGTGAGAGGTGCGCGCTGCTGCTCCAGCAGGTGAGCCAGTCAGTCACGCGTCACCTAGTAAAGCCAACCCACAGCTGTTTTCTCTTTTCAAATAGAAAATAGAATTGCAGAGGGCGGTTTTATAGGGTGACATAGGCCTGAACGTCAGACTTGAGTTTAAGGCGCTCTCTTCCAAGGACCCATCCTTTGTTTACAAAGCAATCACTGCTAAAAGGCTTATTTTTTAAAACGAATTTGCCTTAATTAAAATATTTGTATATTTCCCTTAGCTTTGGGAAGCACTTTTTATAGCCGCAATTTTATTTAAATAAAATTATAAGCTATTCCAGCTTAAACATGTTATTTTGTACCATTTAGCTGGCTGCCATGCAGAAATTCTGTACAGCTGTTCTGGAAAATTGGTTAATAACCAGTTTTATCCAATGAGAACACAGAGCATATTTATAAAAATTAGATTTTGAAGTCTGGTCTCTTCAATTCACATAGTTAATTCCCTAATAAACGTACACTGCTCGTCCTAGGTAGCCTCTTCCTCAGTAAAAGGCTGAGGGAGCTTTGTACTTAGGGTCACCATCATATGAAAGAATAATACCACTGATATTAGATGAATAATTCTGTTGGCGGTAATCTGAATCCACACTTCTATTAGTGCCTTTAGGCCTTAAATTTGCTGAAATTAGGAGTTTATCAAGTCAACTTAAAGAAATCCCTGGTCATTATTAAATAATGTACTTTGTGGTTAAAATTTCCAAACACATATATGACTTAGGGGGCTAAAATTAATTATTATATTTACTGCACTAATCATTAAAAATTTGGGGGGCAGTAAACAAATT